>NC_058409.1:15481329-15697137 GCF_002201575.2 Neomonachus schauinslandi
AAGGAAGGAAGGAAGGAAGGAAGGAAGGAAGGAAGGAAGGAAGGAAGAACTGTTTCCAATGCCAGCAGCAGGCTGATGAGGGCAGCAGATTGGTGCTTGGAATGGAATACCCAGCAATCAGATTCTCATTCCAAGAGCCTGCCAGTGCCCAATCTCTAGAAAGAATTTAGGAGATTAGAGAGTTTGTGCTGGCCTTGCGAACATAATGGCTTTGTTTTGTTTCATTTTGTCTGTTCTGGCAATTCTGTATTAATTGCTTTCTGAGTGGCAGGTACCATGTAATGCAAATAACTTACGATGTCCCCTTAAACTCTCAGTGAGAGCAGGGATTTGACTGTCAGTGTGTTCATCATTTAGAAACACCAGCATTTGCTCCAAATATTAGTAACTGAATACATCGTGGTCATTGAATATCATCTATTTGATCTCCGGAATCAGGTGCCAAAAGATCCTGGGTTTTTTTCATTACAGAATATATTCCTAAACATTCATTTAGCTTGGCGGACAGAGAAGCACAAACCCAAAGCTGGATTCGAATGCAGTGTTGTAGGCACAGATTGGTTCTCCCACATGATTTTTGCAGTGTTGAGAGGAGAGAGACCTATCTTTGCAAGGCTCGTGCTCGTGATACGCTCACTCACCAGCACACCTGAAACTAATGGCATTGGTTAGAGTACTCACCAAAGTAGTGATTGTCAGTAAGGGGCAGCTGGGAGTGGTTGGCGAGAGCATGCTAGAATCTCAGAGGAAAATCACAGAACTCCCTAAGACTGGGTCCCGCCCCTTCTGGGCAGGATCGGAGGGTTTTCAAAGACCAAGAATGAATTTCTAGTAAAATAAAAGACATAAGGACACAAGGGTTCCCGTAAAAATGTAAAATTTAAATTTAAAAAGGCAAGGAGGACAACATAGTCCACTGAGATAGTAAGCTTACGGTACATAAACCTTTCCTTATTAGTCAACGTCCGGCAGGCTCCCATGCAGTTCCCCAAGAGGCCAGCAGAGAGCGCTGTTGGCATGCACATGTATCCTTTCATCGCCAGCCCATCCAAGTTTCACGTTACAGTCTTCCCAGAACGGGATTTGATACGGGGAAAGGCGGTTTAGGTTAACCTAAAAAGCACCGGACTTTAATCCGAAGACACACGATATAAGATACAACCCTAACCCTTAATCAGAAGATACACGATATAAGATACAACCCTAGCCCTACACACTTGGTAAATCTCTGTGAATCAGTTTGGGGTCTGTCAAATGAGGGGGTGCGCTGGACCAGTAAAAAATATCATTTTCCATTTCCTGAGTACTTCCTGCATGCCAGACCCCCATGCTGGGCCTTTCCATCAGCAGGGATTCAAATCCTGCCTCTGCAGCATTTTTGCATCTGTGTGATTTGGGGCAAATTACTTAATCTCTTTAAACTTCAGGTTCCTTATCTCTAGGCTAGTGATAACAAAGCTTCATGGGATTACCGCGGAGATTAAATGAAGTAGATGTATATAAAGCGCCTAGGCACAACGCCTGGCACACACATGTCAATACATGGCAGCTATCATCAATTACTGATTTCATTTCATGCTCGCTGCCACCCTGCTAGGGAGTGAGTCCATTTTTGCTATTACGTAAAGACCCCTGAGGCTCAGAGAGGGTTGGAATGTAGCTATGGCAACCCAGCTCAGAAGGAGCATCACCTGGATCAAAAGCCATCTGTGATCTTTCCACTACGCTATGCTAAGCATTCTTAGATCTTACACCCTGTATTTTCTACTGTAACATCTTTTGGACTCTAACTTAGCAAATGGAAATACTGCAGGTGGAATGGGAGACAGACGGGCATTCACAAGCTGTGGGAGGCTAAGCCAGTCCCACCCAGGATCAGAACAAGCTTACGGTGTACGGAGGGGTAGAGTCAGCTCTGAAACTGGCCAGTTTGGTACCAGCTGATTTAAGCTGATCTCTCAGCAGTTTTTGTTGTTGTTGGGGCCACTTTCTTCCACCCTTCAAAATATGTGTTGGAACTAACTCTCTAAGGGGATAGAAGCCACCTTTTATCTAAAGATCTCTGAAGCAGTGTTAAACCAAGGGCTCTTGAATAAAGTCTGACAAAACGCTATTCAGGAAGTTTCTGCTTCACCAATTCATTGCCTTTCATCCACTAACGTGGATGGAACCCTCCCCCTTAATATGGACAAGGACCTTCCCACTGCTGGATTGCCTCACACCTCACTTGCCGCCTTAGGAATAACACAAGCCACCACTGACATCTGCCTCTGGGTTCCATTTTGTGCTCAGCCCCCAACATGTCCTGTTCTCTGTTCTTCCAATAACACTGCAGTGTTTGTCTTTTCCTCGCTGTTGGGCAGCTGGGGACACAGAAGCCTGGGGGAGTGGTGAACCCCATAGTAAGTGACCGAACAGGGATGTGAACTCAAGATTGTTGGATTCCTAATTCCATTGCCATTTTGCCGCTCCACTTCACTGCCTGGCTTGGCTTCAGAAGTGGGCTCTCTTCTGCACCTCAAGCTACCTCATCTCTTTGGAAAGTCATGGGGCTGTAATCTGGCTCAGTTTGGTTGAGTTTTATCATAAGCATTCATTCTTACCTGCCTTGTAGGCTCTCTACCCAGTAGTAGCCTGGGATACATTTCTTTCTATCCCTTTGCCCCAGGGTTCTGGGTAAAATTTGTGTTCTGGACGCAGTGAGAGGCATTGCGTTGGATTTGGAAGGTGGAAATTATTCTTCTCCCCTGACAGTGGCAACAGAGGTGGGGGCTACGGAGCAGAGCAGCCTCCACACCCCCCTAGTTGTCATCAGCTCAGTGCTGAGGTGGCTCTGTGCGGTTTCCAGTGGTCCCTGTCCCCTGGGTGGTGGTAGCAGCTCTGACTCTGGACCACACCTATGGCAATGAGCCTGGAAGCTTCTATCAGATGCCTAGCCCCGCCAGTGCTTTGGTAAACACCTGAATCTGCATTTGAAATAATTCTAGTTATTTCTAGCTTCCTGCCTAAACCCTGACCAGTATTATTCTTAGCTCCTTCTGCATGCTTCTTGTCTTCTAAATCCTCCTTAACATTAAGTGCACTCTCAGGTTCCAGATCTTCCCTTCCTGTCTTCTTAATTATGACACTTTCTGGGATGTCACCTACATCTGTGTTTTCAGTTCTAATCTTCATGCCAGTGATGGCCAGTTCAGCCTTTCCAGCCTCGACCTAAACTGGGAGCTCCAGTACATGCAGCCAGATCTGCATTAACATGTCCATATGAATATCTCCCATGCATCCTATTCCACATACTGTTGCAAAGTAGCAAACCACCCCAAAATGGAGTGGTATTAAACAACTATTTTACTGTGCTCACAGAATTCAAAAGGGATACAAGAGGGGTGACTGATCTGTGATGCATCATGTCAGACACCTCAACTGGGATGATTCAAGGTTCAGACAACTTGATCATTTGGGCCTAAAATCATCTGGATATGCCTCGGTGGGGCTATTTGCTGGAAAACCTGCACATGGCCTCTCCATGCTGTGTCTCCACCTGGTGCTAGTTTGGACTTCCTCACAATATGGCAGCTTGTATTCTGAGAGTAAGCCTCCCAAGAGGGCCAAGTAGATGTGCGTGCAATTTTTATGATATAGCCTTCTAAGTCACATAGCATCAACTCCATCATATTCTATATTTGTCATGGCAGTCAACAAGTCCCACCCAGGTTTTGCGGGTCCTGGGTGGGGGTGGAGGGAAGGAACATAGACCCCCATCTCTCAATGGTGGACATATCAAAGTCACATTGTAATAAGAGCATGTGATATGGGAGATAAGGTTGGGATCATCTCTGGAAAATACAATCTACCACATATTAAAAACTCAGAGTGTCCAAAACCCAAATCATCATCTTTCCTGCCCTCCAAATCTGCCTTCCCTTTATTCTTTACCTTAGTGACTAAGACCATTATCCCCCAGTCACTTGAACCAGAACCTTGGGAGTCAATCCAGCATCCTGGATCATACCCCATCACACAGAACCCTAGTCCCAGCCCACTTAATTGTGATCCAGTTCTTCCAATTTTGCCTTCTAAATGTATCTGGGACACATCTCTTTTTATGCCCACGGCCTCAGTTCTGTCTTGTTGTTCTGGCTTCCCGCTCTCCATCCACCCCCAGCCTCAAACCCATTCCCTGAACTGCCGTCAGGGTCATTTTCTAAAATTCAAATTGGAATAAGACAACCTTTTCCTGAAAACCCTTCACTGGCTCCCCAAATGCCTTAATTCTCTGTGTCAAGCCATCAACATCAGCTCCTCTCTACCTCTGCGCTCATGGTGATCATTCTGGCAAACCCATCTTTACCCTCCAGCTCTATCAATCCATTTCCGGTTCCCTAAACTCACCGAGGACTCCTACACTGTGGCAGGGCCTTTCTGCGCACTTGCCCCTTCTGCTGTCCTTTGTCTGTCCCCCTCCTTCTTGCCCTGCAAGACTCAGACAAGTCATTCCCTCTGGCAGGATGCCTTCCAGTGTCTCCTCCAATTGTCACCCCGGTTAGAATAGAAAATCAAGAGTAGGCAGGTTGAAAACTTTCTCTTTGGACCCTTAGGAAGACTTAGCCTCTCTCCTCCAGGGAAAAAGGAGGCTAGGAGATTTTTTTGGCTTTTAAAAGATCTTCAGTTTTTCTTCTACTGATCTCTCCAGTGAAAATATCCTTTGTGGGGTGCCTGGGTGGCTCAGTCGTTAAGCGTCTGCCTTCAGCTCAGGTCATGATCCCGGGGTCCTGGGATCGAGCCCCGCATCGGGCTCCCTGCTCCATGGGAAGCCTGCTTCTCCCTCTCCCACTCCCCCTGTTTGTGTTCCTGCTCTCACTATGTCTCTCTCTGTCAAATAAATAAATAAAATCTTAAAAAAAAAAAGAAAATATCCTTTGTGAATGAATTAGGCATTTTCTTCTTTCTTTCCACTGTGTCTTATCTTACATCTTCTGCCTAAAGTGAGGAAAAAAAAAAAATCACAGGCTTCACAGTATCAAAGAAGTAACTTCAAACATCCAAAGTCAATAAGACCTTATTTTCTCTCTCTTCTTCTCAAGAGTATTTAATTCCTTCCTATAATGTTGCCGAAGGCAGTAGTTCGTATGGTCCAAGAAAACCAGTGTAGCTTTAAGGCAAATGTCAAAGTGTTGGTATTTTGTGAACCAGCCATCCACATCCCCGATAAATAAAATTGTCATAACCTCCTCAACTCCACTTCCAGCTCTTTACTCTGAAAGCTTTCTTGATGAGGACAAGGTATTTTAATAGTGAAGTGATGTTTTTGCTCCCCAGAAGGAAGAAGAGATGAAATGTAAAAAGAAGACAGAGGAAGGTAGTACTGGGAAGCTGCTGTTTCTTCCCCTCTTCTGTAGACAAAGATCATCTCTCTTGTGACCACCAGCATTTATCAGGAGTGCCTGGTGTCACTACCAGGATGTATAGGGTTCTAGAAAGGAGAATCTTGGAAACTACTTAGATCACTTTCTCCAGTAGAAAGAAGTAAGGGGTGACATCTTTTCCTAAGGCAACTTCCAATGATGCTTTAAATATAATGTGTAGAAAAAATTTAATTCTTGCAAGAAGGGAAGGAAAGGCCAAGAAGTGTTCTAGTGGCTTTGAGAAAAGAAAAAAAAAAAGTATAAGGACTTAGCCTCCATAAGGCAAAAAGAACATTAACTCACTGTACAAATTTTAGAAAATATTAACACCTACAAGCACAATGAACATCTCCCATCATCCCACTACTCAGAGATAATTATCGTTAATATTTTAGTGCATGTCCTGTCAGTTTGTCTCTCCCTTTCTCTCTCTCTCTCTCTACTCTCTCCATCCCCCTGCGATGGGTGTGTGTGCGTGTGTCTACGTGTGTATAAACGTGGACTCCAATACATGCGTTAACAAAATGAGATCATACTTTATGTCTTGTCACATACACCTGGGTTTTAACCCATTTTTTGTAAAATATTTTCTATGATTTTATTGAATAAAACCATAGAATGCCCATGTGCAAAGTAGGGGATTTAACCAGGGCTCTGTTGTTGGGTGGCAGTGCCATGTTCTTTCTAGAATTTGGGGCATCAGTGACTAGTGTAGAAGGAAGCTGCTTTGAGTGGGAGATGAGAGGAGAATGAGATACTCATTGGTGCAAAAAGCCTCTCTGTTTCTACCCCCCGTGGACTCCTCTAACGGACACTCCATGAAGAGCTCCTGGTGAGCTGGCAGAGACTTGGCCATGTCCACATCACTATTTGATGTCTCCCTCGTCCAGCCCTGCTTCTTGATTGTCCCTTCACAGACCTCAGTGTGCCTGAAACCTTTGTCCTCCCAGCTCGTCCTCAATCTGCTTCCTGGGGAGCCTACCCAGACGTGCCCTCCTTTGATTCCCAGGAGAGTACATTTACACATTTGGCTTCTGAGTGGGATTGCCAAGTAAACTAACAGATACATTGTGAAATTTTAATTTCAGATGACCAGTAAGTAATTTTTAAGTACAAGTATGTCCCAGGCAGCATTTAGGGTACACTTATCTCAAGAAAATCATTCATTGTTTATCGGAAATTCACATTTAACTGAAAATCTTGTATTTTTATCTGTTAAGTCTAGCAACTTATTTCTGGGGTCATCTTTGTGCCCATGTAACTTAAATCCTTAACTAGATCATGAGGTCCTTGAGAATACAGGCCCCAGGTTTTCAAATTTTTTGTTTCCCCAGAGGCTCCTCAGGAAGCAGTGCTTTCTTTTTTTTTTTTTTTTAATTTTTTTTATTCTTATGTTAATCCCCATACATTACATCATTAGTTTTAGATGTAGTGTTCCATGATTCATTGTTTGTGCATAACACCCAGTGCTCCATGCAGAATGTGCCCTCCTCAATACCCACCACCAGGCTAACCCATCCTCCCACCCCCCCTCCCCTCTAGAACCCTCAGTTTGTTTTTCAGAGTCCATCGTCTCTCATGGTTCGTCTACCCCTCCGATTTCCCCCGCTTCATTCTTCCCCTCCCGCTACCTTCTTCTTCTTCTTTTTTTTTTTTCCTTAACATATATTGCATTATTTGTTTCAGAGGTACAGATCTGAGATTCAACAGTCTTGCACAATTCACAGCGAGGAAGCAGTGCTTTCTAACTGAGGGGTCTTTGAACACACCCTGAATGGCCACAAAGCTCCCAGAAAATGAAAGCAATGTTTTGTGTCCTGTAGATGAAAAGTAACATGTACGATTGCATATAACTAACTCAGTATTCCTTGGTCCTCCAAAAACTCTGTGAAATAAGCTTCCTCAAAAAAAAAAAAATCATTGCTCTTCCTATTTAACAGGTTAAAATTAGAAAGAAGATATACATAAGATCACACAAAGATATTCAAGTCATATTCTCAGGCATTAAAATCCTGCATTCCTTCCTTACCACAGGAAGCACGTAGTATAATTTTTTTCAATTAAAAAATACCTTCAGGGCACCTGGGTGGCTCAGTCAGTTAAATGTCGGACTCTGATTTCAGCTCATGTCATGATTTCAGGGTTGTGGGATCCAGCCCCGTGTCAAGTTCTGCACTGAGTGTGGAGTCTGCTTAGGATTCTCTCTCTCCCTCTCCCTTTGCCTCTCCCCCCGCCCCCACCCCACTCCCTTTCTAAAATAAATAAGTAGGAAGAGAAAAAGAAAGAAAGAAAGAAAGAAAGAAAGGAAGGAAGGAAGGAAGAAAGAAAGAAAGAAAGAAAGAAAGAAAGAAAGAAAGAAAGAAAGAAAGAAAGAAAGAAAGAAAGAAAGAAAGAAAGAAAAAGAAAGAAAGGGAGGAGGGAGAGAGGGAGAGAAGGAAGGAAGGGAGGGAGGAGGGAAGGAGGGAAGGAAGGAAGGAAGGAAGGATGAAGGAAGAAAGAAACGTTCAAATTACCTGGAAACAAGCCTGTTGTTAAAAGCAAATGAGATAATGGTGTGCCTTTATATGGGAAGCCCCCATGGGCCCTTCTCAACTAAATAGAGGAAAACGCTGAGTGTTATGGTCTGAATATTTGTGTCACTCCCCAAATTCGTATGTGGAAGCCCTAACCCCCAATGTGATGGTACTTTAAGGTGGGGCCCTTGGGAGGTAACTAGGTTTAGATAAGGTCATGAGGGTGGGGCCCCATGATGGGCTTAGTGCCGTCATGTGAGGAAGAAGATACACCAGAGCTCTTTCTCTCCACCACTGAGGGCAGAGCAAGAAGGTGGTTGTCTACAAGCCAGGAAAAGGGCCCTTATCAAGAATTGAATTTGCCACCACCTTGATCTTGAACTTCCAAGGTTCCAGAAATGTGAGGGAAAAAGTTATTTAAGCCACCCAGTCTGTGGTATTTTTTAGAAATGCCCCAAACATTTGTACCTGTGTTCATGCTGTTTTCTACATCTTGGATGCCATTCTCTCCCTTTCTTTTGCTCCAATGGGAACAATCCCACTCGTGCTTTAAACACAGCTTGGTGTTCATGTTATAAGGAAGTTAGCCTTGCCGAAAGAAAAGGTGTGGCCTTTGCCCTCAGGTTCTCAGAGGAAATCTCTGGGCTCTTGTAAGTGCCATATCTATTAGGACGGTCTTGGTTGGACTGGGGGTTTTCAGTCATGCCAGATAGGCTAACACTGACTTAAGATGGGGGCTGTCCACAGTAGCTAGTATTTAGAGTGGGGTACTGGCCAGAAAGACCAATAATAGAAAATAAAGTGGAGGTTTTGAGTAAAGTGGTATCAGTTACTTGGAAACTGAGGTTAACCATGTGAGCAATCAGTTAATCGGTCAGTCATGACTGATGATGGAGCCCCAGTGAAAACTCTACCAAGCCTTGGGTAAGCGCCCCTGCTTGGCAATGCTCCATGCTACACATCAATTTGGTCACACATCAATGTCAGCAAAGTGAGGCTGTCCCCAAGGCAGCAGCGAGAAAACTATAGAGTATCTGCATTGGGTACTTGCCCACACTCTGCCCTCCCTTGGCTGATTTTAATCCGTATACTTTTCCCTGTAAGAAACTGCAATGACGGGTATAGTAGCTCTCAGTGAATTCTGTGAGTCCTTCTGCAGGATTATTAAGACTGAGAGTGGTTTTAGGAACTCCCTGAACTTAAAGTTGGTGTCAGAAGGGAGAGCAATCTTTGGTGCTTGGTGCTGCCACTAACGTGACCAGCTCTTGCAGAGGGACCTTCTCTGAAGAGACTCTTAGACTCCTCCAGGTCCTCCTCTGGGGCTCCACATTTTTTCATACCACATAATAATACAATGTATGAGGATTCTTATATGTATTAGCATCCTACTGCTGTTACAACAAATTACCACAGATTTAATTGCTGAAAGAAACACATTTTTATCTTACTCTTCCAGTGGTCACCTTTCCAAACTGAGTTTCACTGGGCTAAAATCAAGGTGTTAGCAGGGCCATGTTTCATCCAGAGGCTATAGAGGAGAATCAGTTCCTTTGCCTTTTCCAGCTTCTAGAGGTACCTGCATCCCTTACCTTGTGGCCTCTTCCTCCATTTTTAAAACCAGCAGTCTAGCATCTTTCATTGTCTCCAATTCTGACAGCCCCACCAGCTCTTATAAGGACTCTTGTAATCCAGGATAACCTTCTTATATCAAGAGTCTTAACTTAATCACACCTGTAGCATCCTTTTTGCCATATAAGGTAACCTTCAGTGGTTTTGGGAATTAGGAGGTGGATATCTTGGAGGAGGGCATTATTCTGCCTACCATAATGCTTGATTTATTTTATCTAAAGTTCATCTCAGAGTTTATATAAATACCATAAGCCCCCATTTGTGTTAAAGTAACTAACAAGAATTATATGATCCCAGAATGATTGCTGGGATTCCTTAATCTATTGGTAATGGCAGATATATTTATTGATGATGGTAATAACAACTATAGGGTCGCTGTAAAGATCAGCTGAGACAGTTCCTATAAATCACTTAGAACAGTGCCTGGTGCATAGAAACTACACAAATAATGTTAGTTTATTGTTACTATAATTTCTCCTATTATTGTTATTATTACTATTATTTATCTGATACTTAATGATGGGGCAAAGTATGTTGAAGGTCAAAATGTCTCCTTGAAAGAGAAAAAATACCAAATGTTGATTCTAGATCTTCAGAGGATACAAGAAGCAGTAAGGAACAAGGAGAAGGAAGAATAACAAGAAGTTGGAAGCATTTCATTCTGTTAAGAATCTCACCTTCGAATATCCATATCCAACATGTATGGATTATTCAGAGTGGTTGGAAACCAACGCTGAAGGAATGCAGAAGGTGGAGGAGAAAGTGCAACTTTCTCTGGTCCTCTAATGGGTCTCAAGCTGATGGAAGGAGGAACATGCCCCTGTTTGAGATGGTAAAAGGCACAGTTCCCATAGCCTTTTCAGAAGCTTGCCCAGGACAGCCCAGTAACAGCCAGTTACTGTCTGCCTCAATGCCTGTTAGAGTCTAGGGGCGAAGTGAATAAGGATAATGATGTGAAAGTAAATACAACATGCTGGTAATTACTTCTAGGTTCTGCCCTTTCATAAAATCTAATAAAATCGGACTTTAAATGTCTATCTTCATAATGCAGCTGTGATATGTTTGTTCTGGTATTACTTTTTTTGTCTGTCTTGAATTAAAAAAAGGTGCATTTCATTGGAAAACAGTACATTTTTTATTTTAAGTGGAATAGAAAAAGATTGATTTTTTTTTCTCAGCTCTAATTGCAAACATGTCAAATAACATGTCACATTTAAAGGCTGTCATGGGAGCCAAACAGTGTAATTGTATATGGACAGTGCTATCTAATTTAGCTGGGTTTTCATGATTTACTAGGTTGTGTTGCTATCAGTTGCATTATTTAGATCTTTGATAATCTCCTTTTTTTCCCCAGTAATCTGAATCTGGAAATTTTTCGCTCCTCTTGCATCAGGAGGTCATTTTTGTCAATCACATTATCCGGGTGCAACAGGAACGGAGCCCAAAACAGAGGTGAAGAAAGGAAGCGTCCCAGCATGTTAACAGTTCAGAAAGCGAGAACTGGGGTTACGGGGGCACAGGATAAATGGGCTCCTCAGGGTTTTCAGGGATCTGCTTGCATATGTTTTGTGGAACTCTGTAATTGTTGGAAGAAGTCACGGCCAAATTGGTTTCTCACAAAGCAAGCTCTGTTATGTCCTAATACCTCTTAGTATCATATAAACTCAGGTCAAAGCACTAATTTGTCAAACTTAGACCCGGTCGCAACATTTTCAACACAATTTGTTTTCCATAAGCATTGAGAGTAAGCTATTTGCCAGTCACTTTGATGTAGTACACTAGATTAAGTTTTAAAAGCTTTGAACTTGATTAGTGTGAATGGGTCACTGTGTTTATGGGCCTACTGCCCCATTAGGGGACCTATAGGCTTATAAAATAAAAATACCCTTTGCCGTAGTTGAGGTGCTCCTAAAATGCAATAATACTGATCACTGCGGCTTGGGGCTCTTTACATGTGGCCATCCACACCCCTTTTCTCAGTCCCAGGCTTCAAGCCCCATGCAGGATAGGTGTGAACCTTGATATCATACGTCCAAGGGAAAAATAGCAGCTTAGCCAAAGGCAGCTGGTGATTCATGAAAAGTTCTGGAAAAACATCTCATAAATAATTGCATTAGGATACATAGTCTAGCCACTAAGACCCCTTCTTTCCTTTTCATTTGCATTGGATCTTCTATCTGGAAATTGTCTGGTTATCAACACATGTCTTCTCGTGAGTGATTCATAAACTGGAATCTAGCTCTTAAGGTAGCTAGGTTTGCCGTTACCTGCAACAGCCCGAAAGGTGCATGTTTTCTGAGAGAGGAAAAATGGTTTCTGAAAGGAAATCCCTTAGAAAAGTGAGTAATGTAGCTCTGGGCATTGTGTAACTATCATACTCTTTGCTTAGACACATTCTTTGAAATACACAGGGAGAGTCTAGTTCTTTATGACTAGCAAGGCCAGAGGCCATCAGTAGGTATTATTTGATAATAAACAACTCTTGGAAAGGAAGAGCAGTAGAATAGTTGGAACTATAATTAACTGAAAAGATGGGTTAAAGCAACTGACCGAGTCAAAAACACATCGGTAGGCATATCGTGTTTTATTGCGCTTCACTAGTTTGTGCTTCACAGACACTGCCTTTTTTACAGATTGAAGGTCTATGATGACTGTGTGTTGTGTAGGGGTCTGTCAGAGCTGTTCTTCCAACGGCATTTGGTCCCTTTGTGTCTCGTGTCACATTTTGGTAATTATCACAATGCTTCGGATCTTTTTATTATTGTATTTGTTTTGGTGATCTGTGATCAGTGATTATGATTCACTAAAAGCTCAGAGGAGAGCACTTTTTAGCAATAAAGTATTTTTAAATTAAGGTATGTACATTGTTTTTTTAGACATAATGCTTATTGTACATTTAATAAACACCAGTGTAAACACAACTTTTACATGTACTAGGAAACCAAAAAATTTATTTGACTTTATTGCAACATTCACTTTATTACAATCGTCTGGAATTGAACATACAGTATCTCCAAGGTATGCCTGTACATACCTTTCTTAAATATATTCTTTAACTTAAGGCATAAATGTGCATTTATTTTGCCAATCTCTTCACTTAATGCCCTTACTTTGAGTGTGTCTGTACTAATTGCAATTCTTTGTTTCAGAAACGAGAATGCATGATCCATGATTTCTATTTCCAGTTTCTTTAAAATGCAGTGAGAGCTTTTTTAAAATTTGTGATGTCATCTTCGTGTAAGAGCCAGCTAGATTTGTATGTGGTATTTACCAGTATTTCATAACCATTTCCCTCGCAATTTATTTGAGGGCAATTTTTTAAAACTACTTTGCCAAGGCCAAAAGACTTTGACTGGTCTTCCATTCAGATCATTGCTCAGGGTTGTTTTTGCAGCAACACTGGGAGATGAGATAAAATCGCTCCCCAGACACAGAGGAGGTTTGCTTACTGCTTGCTATAAGACAGGTAGATTCCCCAACTCTAATGCTTCTTGGCTTTAATGCAAACTGACTGCATGTATAGTCTTTCACATTGTCCTGCTGACTCTTGGAAGCAATGAAAACTCCTGTAAATATGCTGATGTTCCTGTTGCTTGCTACACCATGAGTAATTAAAGTCTCTGGCCCAAGAGTCTTTTGTCTTCTGCCAGCATCCATGAAATAATAACAGGCTGATTTATTATCCTGTAAGTAGAATAAAAAGCAAATCT
Organism: Neomonachus schauinslandi; assembly: GCF_002201575.2. Classification (NCBI taxonomy): domain Eukaryota; kingdom Metazoa; phylum Chordata; class Mammalia; order Carnivora; family Phocidae; genus Neomonachus; species Neomonachus schauinslandi. The sequence goes on from NC_058409.1 coordinate 15,494,584, forward strand.
CAGACCCAACAGGCCTCAGTAAGCATACCGCTCAACTGTTAGTTCTGGAAATATGCAAAGGTACTTAACTACATGCATTCAATATGAAATGAACTTTAATCAGAATGTTGGTTTTTCAGTGCAAAGAGGACATGGATATTTTGGTTAAGCTGGTTATGTACAAGTCAATTAAGATAGTACATTCTAGGGGCGCCTGGGTGGCACAGTCAGTTAAGTGTCTGCCTTAGACTCAGATCATGATCTCAGGGTCCTGGGATTGAGCCCCACCTCGGGCTCCCTGCTCAGCAGGAAGTCTGCTTCTCCCTCTGCCTCTTCCCGCACCCCACCCTGCCCCACTCATGCTCATTCTCTCTCTCTCAAATAAATACATAAAATCTTTTTTAAAAAAATTAAAAAAAAAAAAGATAGCACATACTATATGAATAAAGGACAACATGCACCTAGCTTTAATAAAAGTAATGAGTTAAAGCTGATTATGTAATATACATAATAACAATAATGAAAGGGTAAAAACAACATAATTGATACCTAAAATAAAAGTTAGTGAATATAAAAGAAAATTCAACATGCTCTCCTATCCTTTTATTAGTCACCTAATGGTAAACGATCCATTCTATTTTCCACAGCAGTTAGGCTCCCATTCAATATGATCTTTAGGAGTACTAAGAATCCATTCATCCCAGGGTCGTTTGCTTGGTCATATCTTGATTTGATTTCTAGTAGATATCACACATACACACACACATACACGCACGCATGTGCGCACATACACACACACACAGACTTTTAACAATATGTATGCAGGAGTCAACCAATAACATTTTTTCCACTTAAAATCACAAATTTTCCATTGAATGAAATCAAATTAAGCTTTGAGAAAAATAAAAAGAATTTCTTTTCTTCTTCCCAACTACTTACAACATATGATGAGCATAACAATATATTCTCCTTCTATTAAAACTATCACTCTGGATGCCATCAATACCATATACCATCACTATACACATTTAATTTGATTTTTATAAAGCAATATTATAAATTTTATGCATTAATTATAAATGTTTTATGTATGAATTATAGGAAATGAAGATTATCCAGAATCATTCAAGGGAGAAAATGAAAATTATCAATGATCACCAAATAAAATAGTCACTACAATTTTGTTAGGTATTTAGATTATCTCCAATTATTTGTTATTATTAAAAAAAAGATGCATATTATAGGTGACACTACTCCAGATAAATCCCTGAAATCTCCATAGATTTCACACTTATTTATTGATTTATTGTTCACATAAAATCCAAACCAGTGTTTCTGATCATCTTCAAATAGTGATTCAGGGATGCAGTATCCTTCCATATTAAGGTACCACCATCTTTAACATGTGGCTTTCAAGGTCAACATAGAAAGGGAAAGAGCATAAACAATCAGCAGTGAGACTGTAAGTGACACTCATCACATATCACTTCTGTTCACATTCCATTGGATAGGACTTAATCAGATGGTCACCTCTGACTACAGGGGAGGCTGGGAAATGTGCATTAGCCGTGTGCTTTGGAAGATGAGGAAATGGGTTTGGTGATTAGTTAATAATTTCTACCACATAGTGGTTGTAGATAATCCTTATGAGTAAATCTCATGTTCATGATTATTTCTTTAAGAGAAATTTCCAGAAATGGAGAGTCATCTTAATATTTTATAAGTATTTTGAGCAAGATGTTAGCCTTCTAGCTTTTCATTGCAGCCCTAAGTGATGGATAGATTGGATATGTTAGTATCCTTATCGGGGACCCTGGTTTCCTTTTACTTGGAAAAATCATGGATCCACAGGCTCTCTGTCCTGTGATCATTTTCCTGATGATATTCCATTCATGAAAAGCTAGACCTTCTAGATAAATGTGTGCGTGTGTGTGTGTTTGTGTGTGCATACTTATGTATGTATATGCCAAAACCTAGTTAAAGATAATGTGAAAATACATTTGGGTTATTTTTAGAGACATTCATGTTTTTATACCACAAAAGGACATTTCACAAAAGTTTTGGATGTTGGAGAATCTTTTCTGAAACATAAATTTGTTTTGAAAATCATCCACGTTTTTACCTGTCTAGAATACCTTAAAAGTTCAAATACTTCACTTTTGAATTTTGTAGTTTCTTATTCATACAGAACCAAAGGTTACTCTAAAATTATTTTCCATTCACTATTTATTTCTCTACAATTCATAATCAAAAAAAGTAGTCAGTAAATACGGAAAATTCTAACAAGAATGAATGTAATTCCCTGGAATCTAAAAAATAAGTTGATGTCAGCAGTGCTTAATATGTAATTTCTTGCTGAGTTCCTCTACCACACCATGGAATCAGTTCACTCCCCATTGAACTGACCACTTCCTAAAGGTGATCTGTATTGATTCCTCCATATCTTCTCCATTGTTCACAAATTTGATTACTGCATTGGCTTCTTCGCAACAATTTTTTCCTGGGCTGCTTCTTAAATGACTGTGTGTTTAGCTCAATAATTTATAAAATGGATGTTTTTCACACATCTTACTGTATACTTTTCTTATTCAGTCTCATTGCTAACTATGGCCTTAACCTCCCTTCTGTATTTCCTCTTGAAAGTGCTGGTTAACACTTCACAATAATCCTATCTTGAAATAGAAAATATGGTTCCAAGACTTGAACTAAATGAAATATCGATTCAGGTTGGAGAATATTTTGATGTTTTAGTTTTGTTACAGTTCAGTTGTTTTAGATAATATGTAGGTTTGGATTTAGCTCGGACTGGTTCACTGGGTTTTTTGTTTTTAATGGATTTGATTTATAGTTCTGTAAAAAGTTTAATATCGGGTTTAGGTCAGAGAGGACATGTTCAGCAAAATAGTTTGTTTCCAATTTCAGTTCATGGGTCACTACAAGGCCTGGGCGTTGTAACTATTTCCAAAGCCACAGCATGAAGTTTGTACCTCACTGTGGGGTCTTCATCCAAAAGGACAATAGATGCGTTTACTTCCCGCGGAATTGTGACCACTTGCAGTAGACCCGACGCTGTTATAAACACCCCCTGTGAGAGATGGCTATGACAAAGAATTGCATGTTGGGGGATTGTTTGACTTTGAACGTATGACAGGATTTTCTTTTTCTCCTTATGGATAGGAGGGCTCCTATAATATCAACCTTGGAATGTCTACAGTCTCAATTTTATTTTTTTCTTCTGTTTTTACTGACATTGAATTAATATCCTAGGCAACAATCTCAATTTTAAATGGACATCTTCCTTTTGGTTTATTTAGTGGGCTTTGATTTCAGAATTATTGCACATTTTTAGGAGACTCACCTGCAAGGCGTGTTCTCTAATGAATTCCATCTTCCCTTTTATTTTCATGGCTATGTGTGGAGAAGGATTATCAAGTTATTGAGCACAGTGGTAGGAATACTTTTCCCTCCTGGGAACGTTTTATTCAAAACTCCACTTTAAAAATATGGGTGGGGTTGTCACTGGGCATAACAATACTTGAGATAAAGAAAAGGGGCAAAATCTTCCCGCTAGAAAAACTCCTTAAGGCTGGATAAGTAGTAAGGAGTGTGTTTAATACAACTAATTTCTAGATAAATGTGGTGCCAAACCAGAATACATTAACAAGGTAAGGCTTCAGGGTCTCTAGGTAAGATAATATATTGCTTTCATTAAAAAGCAATCTGCATGGACTCCATCCACCAGCACTGGAAACTCTGCAGCTGTCACCTTTATCAGGAACGCAAGAGCAAGCACTACATTTTAATCACTGGGGTTTGTCAGGAACGAAAAACAGCCAGCTTCCCACAAATCAACAGACATGTATCCTGATAAGGGAAGTGCCCTGGAAAAGGACAGCTACATACCGCATGACACCACCAATTCCAGAGTGATCAAAGCCCAGTAATTGTCGAAGATAAATCTAGTGATTTGGGGCTTTAGGATGAAACAGTTGTCTTTGAACAAAGCAGACACACACTTATATGAATTATCCGTGACTTAGAACATGTTTAGATCGGAGTATATTCTGCAGGGTGGGAAGAAACGGACAGCAAAACAGCCAAACCCGGGGCATGGGCATCCTCAGACTGGTAACTCATCGCTGGCTGTGTTATATTTTGATTAAATTGGAAAGCCAACAGGAAAAAAAAAAATGGAATGAGTCAGGAGAAGCATATCTGCAGAGAAAACAACAACAACAACAACAAAACAAAACAAAACAAAACCTGGACAAGTAAGACAGGGATAGGGACTATTTCCTACACGCTCACACCTCTCATGATCGCACCAAGAGAAACATAGCCTAGCCCAAGCCCAGCAGCTGTCATTCCAGCCCTGTTCCCGTTCAACTGAATGTAGGGTCTTTGCACCAGATCTTCTCGTTTAAGATGTCTTGAGAGAGTCTCTGTGCTCTCAACATAAGAAATTAAACTTAAAAAAAAAAATACTGGTTCTTTCAAAGCTTGCAAACAAGCAAAAACAAACCAAAAAATGGAGATATATATAAATACTACAAATTTTTTAAGGATTGAGACGTCATAATGATGCCGGAGAAATGCAGCACTAACAAACAGGGTTAGAATTTACAAGTCAGAGTGCCTTGAAATGAATGACAACTGAAAGATCACTGAAGTGTAAGAAGATGAGACATACAAGAATAAAACATGCTGGCAAAAGGGGGACCATTTACTCACAGGGGCGTAAACTCAAGGGAAACAGAATTCCAGCTTTGAAAGTCATTGATGGTCCCAACCAAGGAGATTATGATCTATTTTCAAAACCCAAACAAGGCTCTGGTTTAAATTACAGCTGTCAAATGCTGGCTCCCCAAATATCAATGGAACAACCTGTTTATTCCTTATCAACCTAAGAAAGAACATGACTCCATATCCTTAAAAAATTGTATTACTTGAGGTGAAATTCATATAACATAAAGTTATACATATAACATAAAGTCAACGATTTTCAAGTGTGCAATTATGTAGCATTTCATAAATTCTCAATACTGTGCAACCATCACCTTATCTGGTTCCAAAATATTTGTATCACCTCCAAAGGAAATCCCTTAACTATTAAGCAGTCGCTAACCATTCCCCTGTTGCTACCCCAAATCTGAAGCAACCATTTATCTGCCTTTTTTATCTATAGATTCACCTACTGTGGATAGTTCATATAAATGGAACCATACAACGTGTAATCTCTTGTGTCTGGTTTCTTTCACTTAGCATAATCTTTTTGAGGTTTCTGCACACTACAGCATATATTAGTACTTTGATTTTTTTTTTATGGCTAAATAGTATTTCATTGTATGGCTATACCACACTTTGTTTCTCCATTGATAGACGCTTGACTTTGAGTTGTTGCTGTCTCATCTTTTGGTTGCTGTGAATACCAGACTTGAGGGAAGGGCAAGTTCTGGTTTATTGGAATTTTGAAGTCTGGATTCAAGGCTGGTTTTTCAAAGCCAGGACTTGAGTAGGACTGGGTGGGGATTATTGTATAATAGTTGGAGAGTGCTAGAAACGGCAAACATTTTGAAGCAAAAGCTTAAGGAGTCTTAGGATTGTGAACTGCCCGTTGACGCTTTCAGTTGAAGATTTGACGGATCTTTCTGGGAAATTTCTGTGATAAACAATCCAGTTATTTACTTGGACAAGAGACTCTTGATATAGTAAAATTATGCTCTTGACAACAATGGAATCCTAAAGTCATGTTAATATAGATACTAAATTGTGAAGTCCTCACACTACAAGAGAGGGAGATACATTCGAAAGGATGCATTTTCTGGCAATACTGGGGACGGAAGAGCTCTTGAACCATTCCAACCACAAAATTCTGTAAAGTAAGTTAACCAAGGTCAATCCATAGAGTGCCTCTGATAAATGGTAGGATCCTGGGGAGCAAGAACCATATCTGTCGGCCATTTGTATCACAATATCCTAAATGACCTAGCACACGGTAACAGCTTCCTAAAGTCTCAAGGAGTAATAATAACATGACATTCTTGTGGTGGTGATTAAGCACACATTCATCTCAAGATACCACATATTTTGCCAATAAAAATGAGCACCGCTTTAAATATCTTAAATTAGTTGCTTCATATTATCTGTGCTCATGGGAACTATTCTATTATTGAATAAATAATGATCCTTTGCAGTTTGGCCATTTACCCAATCTCTAAAAATATGGGAGAAGTTGGAATGTCCTTGCAAGGTAGGAGCTGTAAAGACTAAAATAAACTTGGCCGCCAAGCTAAGTATCCAAGAGCCGATGCTGCCCGATAACACAGAGCATATTTATAATGAGAGTTTCCTGTAATTAAAGAAAAACTAACTATAAAGGAGTAGAAAGAACAAATATTTCATTCCTGCTGCCTTTGGATCGATCAGAAAGAGTATTGAAAAGTAAAGACTTGGCTATTTATTTTCAAATAGAAGTAATCAAAGCGAATATTGTGCTGTACAAGGAAAAAAATATTTTGGCTCCACAGAATATATACTTCAGAAATCCCTGATACCTTTTCTAAGTTAAAAAGAGCGCACTAGCTTACCTGCCTCTAAACGCTGCAGATGGGGAAAGAAAGTGGAATCACCACTTGTTTCAATAACTACTTGTCATTGAAAAACAGTTGCTTCTTTTGGAAATGAAAAGAATTGCCTTTGCTGAAAATAATGAATATTACTTTGGAGATATTTTTTTTTAAGTGGATACGAAGTATGAGGGTCATTTACATTTTTTCATAAATTTCCTCAGGAATTCTTTTCTCTTTTCTTTTAAAGATTTATTTATTTATTTGAGAGAGAGAGAGAGAGAGCACTGTAGGGGAGGGGGAGAGGAAGAGGGAGAGAGGATCTCAAGCAGACTCCCAGCTGAGCATGGAGCCTGAGACAGGGCTTGATGTCATGACCCTGAGATCATAACTTGAGCTGAAATCAAGAGTGGGATGTTCAACCAACTGAGCCACTCAGACACCCCAAGAATTTCCTTCTTTTTTAAGGCTGAGTAGTATCCTATTTCATGTATGTGTCATATTTGTTTTATCCATTCATCCATCAATGGACATTTGGGTTGCCCTTATGTTTTGGCTATTGTGAATAATGCTATTGTGAAAAATAGGTGTACAGATATTTATTCAAGTCTCTTCTTCCACTTCTTTGGGGTATATAGCGATAAGTGCAATTGATGGATCATATCGTAATTCTCTGTGTACTTCTGAGAATCACCATCAAGTTTTCCACAGATGCTACACCATTCTGTACTCCCACCGAAGTGCACAAATGTTCCAATTTCTCTGCATCCTCACCAACCTTGTCATTTCCTATTTTACTTTATTTATTTTTAAATGCATTTTTTAAAAAACAATTTGATTCTTAAATAATCCCTTCACCCAAGGGGGCTCAAACTTACAACCCCAAGATCAAGAGCCGCATGCTCTACCAACCAAGCCAACCAACCAGCCCCCTGTCTTATTTTATAATCGCCATCCTAATGAGACTGAAGTGGTGGCTCAGGGCTAAGTTAGACATTTCACTTTGCCCTATCTTCTTTCCCCACTTCGCCTCTTATTTGGTTTTCTCCATGCTCCTTTCCCATTTCTCCTGTTTTCTTTAGTAGAATAAAAAACAGACTTTTCAAATACACTGAGTACATTTTGCTTCACAGGGAGGACAGGTACATGGCAATGCATAACTCTCAGTCTCTGCTAAGAGGAATGACAATGACCAGTATCGACTGTTCAGAATACTTGCACTTAAACTTAGGGGAATAATTTTAAGGGCGACCTTGATCTTTCTGAGCAAGGTTAAGTTTGTGTCTCCTTGAGAGGGGAGGCAAAAGACTATTCCAGTCTCTGACAAGCCTCACAGAGTGTTTTGAGGAACACAGGACAATGCTCTAGGTGTTGTTTACCCTGATTTTGATGTTACAAACAGTAATCAGGGAGCGCCACTGCATTTTACTAGGACTGTGGTCACTAAGGTTCTGTCCTGGCTTTGCCACTGACATTCCCAGTGGTATCAGGCAAGTACTTTCAAAGCTTCAATTTCTGAATGTGTAAAAGGGGGATATTTGAGTGTATTACCTCTGAGGTCACTTCCAGGTCTGGGACACCCCCCCCCCCTTAATATGGGATCATCTTCAGTAGTTATCTACAGGGATAACATTTGAGAAGTAAAGAGGCAGCAATCTTATAGGTCAAAGCAATGTAAAAAGTAAAACTGGATGAATCCATTCATTAAGAAGAAATTATTCCATCATATGTAGCTTTCTGTGGATTGAAAGAGAGATCACATAGGACACACATTGGAACATAGCCCATGGTTTGCTCTGGTATAAAACCACAGAACTGTTTTGTGACAATATTAATAATAGTGGAAAAATCTGAATTTTATCATCTTTCCTCTCACTCTCTGTCATCCAAAACCCTATTTCTCAGCAGTGGTTATGGAGTGTGGGTGATTTCTGGGTTATCTGGAATTTTTAGTTAAAGAACATACTAGGAACCGTGGAAAATCATAGCAAAGTTGTAAGAATTTAAAGGCCAGGGTGCATTTCATTCCCTCAGTACCTGGGCATTATTCTTCTTTCACTTTGAACATAAGTATGCTAACAGTTAAATAGAGCCCTTGAATAAGAATTATCATCTTTTGATATCATTAAAATCTGATCAATTAAATTTAATCTGATTAAAATTAGATTAATGTCTAAGCCACCAACTAATAGGAAAATTTTTTACTAATTTTCATTTTAATCAACTAAATCATGAAATCCAATGTCTTGTTTATTCTTGTTTATTTTCTTGCTTATTCTTCAATTCTTGTTTATTCTTGTTTATTTTCATGACGTACTAAAACATAAGTGTTAACAAACTAGGATTTGGAATTGAGCTAGATACCTCAACTCTACCACCCATGTGGGGCCTTTCTAAACTTGTCTCAGTATCCAGACTAAAATTGACAATGACTATTTATGGAATGAAGTCAAGGTCTTTGCCTCCTAGACAGTCCATATTCTCCTCATGGTCATCACCGATAAATGGTTCTGAGCAGGATTTGGTCTCCATGGGGCCATTTTTCCTTTGTAGGGTGTGGCTTGCACACATGTAATGTTGCCTGTCTCTAGGCTTCTCTGTTTTCCATTCAGAAGACCCTTCTCAGTACGTACCTACCTTGAGGATAGGAAACTTGCACTTACCAGCACACCACAGATAGACACGCTATCTTAGGCAGCATGTTTATTTTTTAAACCACACAACCAAATTTTAACTGGAGTTTTTATGGTTAACGAAAAGAGGCTCCCTCCAAACCCCATGCTAATCAAGGATTTATTTCCTGTGATCAGACCCACTAAAGACGTATGTGAGTTCTTGTGTGGTCCTCTTTGTTCGGTTTAAATCCTTTCATTGATATTACAAACTCTGGATATTTTCTAGGATATAAAGAAACACTTTCTGCTCAAGTTTAGGAAGTTCAATAAAGGGGAATTCTGTATTACAAACCCATATTTAAGAGTAGTGTTAAATACTCTGATACCCTGAATGGAACAACCATTAAATGCTTTCCTTGACTATCATTTTCTCTCGGAATAAAATTCTCTGTGATCCATCATCCACAAAACTACTTAAATAACATCACCAGTCAGTTGTTGGCCCAGGAAAGAAGCCACATTGTCTTTTCTTTTTTCTTGTACTTTTCAAGAGAGAATCTGAGTATTTCATGTTGATTGCTTGATTGGCTGCAGAGGGACTCTTTAAAAATACTAAAAAAAATCAGGAATCCAGTACAAATCAAACATAAGCTGCTATCAATCATGTGCCCAGGGCATTATGTGAGGTTTTTACTCAGAAAGATGTCATTAAAAGTTGCAGAAATTAATTGGTGCCATTGAATGTAATGGCCTTTCCTGCCATAGTTTCTCAAATGTAAAGAAAAATTATGGATAACGTAAATTCCTTGTGGGATTCTTATAGATGTCTGCTTTGTTCTGTTATTGTTTATTGCAAATGTTATTACTGTGATCTATGGCCCTATCACGCTTTGTCTATACTGCCCCGCTATTCTGTAGCCCATAACAACGGAGGGCTTTACTCATAAGCAAAGACTGTGTTTATTTGGAAATTCTTTGCTTTTATATATTCCAAAAGTGTCTCAAGGTGTTCATTTTGTGTGTTTAAATTTTCATACAAAAACACATTTGTTCTGATTGATTAAATATTGACTTACAACATTTTTAGAACCACTCTGAATCTTATTTAAGTTCAGGGTTTGTGTTCTGCTTTCCCAGAAGGTTTGAATTCAGTGTAATAATGGCTATTACTTTGTGTGAATCGATGGATCGAGACCCACAGTCTTTCTCAATAATAACATTGGTTTAATTAGTAGGAGTGTAAAAATTTGACTCTTAATTAAGAAGCAATTTTATATGTCTAAAAAAAGTTTAAGGCTTTTTTTGGAATCTTAAATGCTCTCCTGCGCTGCATAATCCATAACTCCATATGTAAGTTATATTAAATTTTTATCTAATACCACTAGAGGTTAACCTTTTGCTTCCAGGTATTTTGAAGGCATGTGTGGATGCCTTATTATTCTTTTCTTATTTGATGGCACAAGATTCTAGAAATTCATAAAAAGGGACAAGAGGCCCCACGGAAAATGTAATGAATTACTCTTACAGTTTAGTTTCCTCATGTTTTGGTTGTGTTCTGTGAAATTTTAGAGTATCTCTAGGTTAAACAGTTTAAGACATCTCTTGAAAATTTTAATTTGCTAAGATCATATCAAATGTTGAAAATTTACAATAAAAAGTTAAAGTAAATTCAAGGTCAAGATGGCTCCTTAGGTTCACACATTCTCTTGCATCTAACATACAGAAATGGTCAAGAAAAGAATGAACAATCTACTATAAAAATTAGTCAAAATAAATTTTAGGATATATAAGAAGAGTGAAACTAAAGCTCTAGAAGAAATAATATTTTGTTTGGGGTTATATGGCTCAAACCTGTTAAGTTTTATGGCATGTTTGGGAATAGGTATGGACTAACTTGATGTTTTATTACTAAAAATATAAATAAATATGGCTATAAAATAATAGTGACCACTAAAAGAATGTGGATGTATTGTATAGGTTTCAAACCAGCAAAGGAAAACAGTAGAGGAGGGGCACCTGGGTGGCTCTCTCAGTTGAGCCACCAACTCTTGATTTCAGCTCAGGTCATGATCTCAGGGTCCTGGCATCAAGCCCCACATCAGGCTCTGTGCTCAGCAAGGAGTCTGCTTCTCTTCCTCTGCCCCTCCCCTAGCTCATGCACTCTCTCTCTCTAAAATAAACAAACAAATCTTTAAAAAAAAAGAACAGTAGCAGAAATGTTGAAAAATTTTAAGTCTAATTAAATGCAGAAAAAGAGGAGGAAAAACAAATGAAAAAATAAATGTAAACAAAACATTAGATGGTATAAATAGGTACATCACTAGACAGAAAAATTCAAATAGGTTATTGACTCTACTAAAAGACAGTTTATGGAAGTATATATATATTTTAAAGGTGGTTACATCTTTTTTAAAAGAAACAACGTGAAACTAATTTTTTTTTTAAAGTTGTGTGAGCTAAAACGGGTTTATGAAAAATGAGGTTGAGGCTACATAGTCCAAGAGGAAGCTTGTCAGTGGGTGACTATATCAGTCAAAGTTCAACCAGAAAAGCAGAACCAGTAGGATATTATATTACGAGATTTTTTTTTTAAAGATTTTATTTATTTATTTGAGACAGAGAGAATGAGAGACAGAGAGCATGAGAGGGAGGAGGGTCAGAGGGAGAAGCAGGCTCCCTGCCGAGCAGGGAGCCCGATGCGGGACTCGATCCCGGGACTCCAGGATCATGACCTGAGCCGAAGGCAGTCGCTTAACCAACTGAGCCACCCAGGCGCCCTATATTACGAGATTTACGGGGCACCTGGCTGCCTCAGTCGGTAGAACATGCGACTCTCCATCTTAGGGTTGTGAGTTCAAGCCCCATGTTGGGCATGGAGCCTACTTAAATAATAATAATGATAAGAAGATAAAATAAAATGCTATTTTTTAAAAGAGAGACATTTGGAGCACCTGGGTGGCTCAGTCGGTTAAGCATCTGCCTGAGGCTCAGGTTGTGATCCCAGGGTCCTAAGATCAAGCTCCACATAGGGCTCCCTGGTTAGCATGGAGTCTGCTTCTCCCTCTCTCTCTGCTCCTCCCCCTGCTTGTGCTCTCTCAATCTCTCTCTCAAATAAAGAAATAAATGACATCTTTAAAAAAAAAGAGAGAGAGAGAGACATTTATTACAAGGAGTTGGTTTATGCAATTGTCAAGGCTAACTAGGCAAGATGAAAATCCATAGGGCAGGACATCAGGAAGTGTAACTTTCTGGCACAGGCTGGACATAAGGGGAGTTTCTTCTGCTTCCGCAAAGCCTCAGCTCTGCTTGTGAGATCTTTCAATTGATTGACTCAGGCACACCCGGATTAATTACGAGACTCTCTTACAGTCAACTAATTATGGACTTTAAGCACATTTACAAAATACCTTCAGAACAACACATACATTAGTGTTTGATTGAATAACTGGGGCCTGTGATATATCAAAAAGATCATCACAGTGAGCAAGATCTGACACTATTGGAGGTCAAGGCAGGCGTCTCCTTGTCCGTGAAGCTGGAGGTCACTTCTCTCACATTAGCCCCCCAAATTGGATATTATCTTTGTGATCTGATACCAGCACCATAACCAAATTCTCCTAGAAGCTTCTCCAGTGACAAGTCAACAGCAAGTCCTAAAAGCACAAAGATTCAGTTCACCAACTTCTCTCCAGTCTTGTACATCATCACCGTTAGTGGCTGGCGACGAGGCAACTCTGAGTCACTCTGTGAACGTTTCATGTTTACCATATCTCTTGAGACTGCCCTGCCAGTGCAGGGTGACTATTCTTTCTACAGGCCATGGTGAAGGGAGAAGATTTAATTCCTCCACTGGAATAAAAAATGGACAAAACATTGGAACAGCCAGTTTACCAGAGAAAACATACAGGTAGCAATTAAGGTCATGAAAAGTCACTCAATATGATTAATCAGGAAAATACAAATTAGAAGAACAAAAAGATACCATTCTACACACTTGTTGGAATGGTAAATGTTAAAAAAAAAAAAAAAGGAAAAAGAATTCTTACCAGGTGCCAGGCATGGTTCTAAGTATATTACAGGTATTATCTTATTTAAACCCCTCCCAGAACCCCTATGAGATGATACTATAATTTTTTCCCACTTTACAGAGGGGATAATAAGGGGTAGAGCTGGGATTAGAATCACTCTGATTTCTGACTTCCATGCTTTTAACTCTTCTGCCATAGACTTTTCCTTTAGACTTTCCTCTCCCATGGCAGGTCTTCTTTCCAGAATTTCATACATCCACTCACACAAAAGGCCCTCCAAAAGTCAGGCTAGTTCTCCAATTTCTGTAGAAAGTTTAAGACTGATAATTATAAACAGATTTTTAATGGTTTACTTTTTCTTTCTACAAATAGATTATTTTTTCTTTAAAATTTTCTTAGAATCCATCAATTTCCATATCATGAATAATGGTCTTTGTATTTCAGAGTTCAAAGAAGTGTTCTCTGTTAATCTGGGTATACAGTACATTCGGAGATCTAAAATTCTTAATTTTTTTTTAAGATTTTATTTATTTATTCATTTATTTGAGAGAGAGAAAGAGAGAGTGCGAGTGGGGGGAGGAGGAGAAGGGGAGGTGGAGGGACAAGCAGACTCCCCACTGAGCACAGAGCCCACTGTGGGGCTCCATCTCAGGACCCTGAGATCATGACCTGAGCTGAAATTAAGAGTCAGACATTTAACCGACTGAGCCACACAGGAGCCCTGTAAAATGTTTATTTTTCTAAGGAATGGTTCCTTTAAATGACAACACAAAATGAAGAAACTCTCTTAATTTTATGTTGATAAGAAATAAACATTCCAAACCATTCTCCTGTTAAAAGGTCACAGAATAAATGATCTCTCTTTTTCTACTAACTTGAGACTCCTAAGAAGGTACAAATTTTAGGCAAAAAGCCATTGGGGGCAAAATAAAATATGAACCTTACTATTAGAAAGATTTTGTCTGGCTATCACATCTTGATAGGGCAGAAAGAAATGTGTGAAAACTTGAAACCCACATTGGAGTTTGAAGTGATAACAGCTAAATTACATAGAAACTAAACTAATGGGGTTGCCTATTTTCCAGCTTAGTTTTGCTTATAAAGCAGCTAAAATTGGGACGCCTGTGGGGCTCAGTTGGTTAAGCGTCTGACTCTTGATTTCAGCTCAGGTCATGATCTCATGGTCCTGAGATCGAGCCCCACATTGGGCTCTGTGCTCAGCGGGGAGTCTGCTTGTCCCTCTCCCCCCTGCTCATTCTCTCTCTCACTATCTATCTCTCTCTCTCAAAAAAAATAAATAGGGGCACCTGGGTGGCTCAGTTGGTTAGGCGACTGCCTTTGGCTCGGGTCATGATCCTGGAGTCCCGGGATCAAGTCCCACATCGGGCTCCCTGCTCAGCAGGGAGTCTGCTTCTCCCTCTGACCCTCCCCCTCTCATGCTCTCTCTCTCTCATTCTCTCTCTCAAATGAATAAAAATCTTTAAAAAAAAATAAATAAAATCTTTAAGAAAAAGAGCAGTTAAAATTGATGCTGAGCTTTTATATAGCTTTTCAAATAGTTGCATTTGATTATTTCATGGTAGTCCAGAGTAATCTTAAAGAGTATCCTTCTCTTAGGCATGGCCCTCACAATGGACACCTGTGAGTGTCCTTAAGAACAGAGGCCTAAACGAAGATGTGGAGGAAAAGGATCCCCGATGCACTGTTGATGGGGATGTGCAGCCACTGTGGAAAACAGTACAGAGGTTCCTCAAAAAATTAAAAATAGAACTACCATATGACCCAGTAATTCCACTATTCCATATTTCTGTAAGGAAAATGAAAATACTAATCCAAAAAGATACCTGCACCCTTAGGTTTACTGCAACATTATTTACAATAGCCAAGATATGGAAGCAATCCAAGCTTCTATTGATAAAGATGTGTGATATATATATATAATCATATATATGATGGAATATTATTCAGCCATAAAGAAGAAAGAAACCCTGCCATTTGCAAAACCACGGATGGACCTACAGAGTATTGTGCTAAGTGAAATAGGTTGGACAGAGAAAGATTAATAGCATATGATTTTACTTATATGTGGAATCTTTTTTTTTTTAAGATTTTATTTATTTATTCGTGAGAGACAGAGGCAGAGGGAGAAGCAGGCTCCCCGTGGAGCAGAGAGCCTGATGCGGGACTCGATCTCAGGACCCTGGGATCATGACCCGAGCCGAAGGCAGATGCTCAACCGACTGAGCCACCCAGGTGTCCCTTGTATGTGGAATCTAAAAAATAAAACAAAAAAAGTGGAAACAAACCCATACATAGAACAAACTGATGGTTGCCAGGGAGGAGGTGGTTGGGGGGATAGGCAAAATGTGTGAAGAAGAGTGGAGATACAGGCTTCTAGTTATGGAGTGACTAAATCATGGGGATAAAAGGTACAGCATAGGGAATATAGTCAATGGTATTTTAATAGCTTTGAATGGTGACAGTTGGAAAGCATAGCATAACATACAGAGTTGTTGAATCACTGTTGTACACCTGAAACATCGTAATGTAATAGTGTGGTCAACTGTGCATATATATATAAATAAAATATATATAAAGAATAGAGATCTAATGCATATAAAATAATACCCTATTTCCCTCCATAAAGAGAAGCCTTTTAGAACACACTAAACGCCCTTTGACTCTTGTGGCTGGAACTAAAGCAAAAGGGATTACAAGTTAGCCAACTGTGAAATCAGCCCTTTTGGTAAGCATTGAATTTCTGCAAGAACTGAACGTAAACCTCATGTGATCCCTGAGGGCTCTCGTCCAACATTGCCCATTAGCTACTGTGCTTGCGAGAGTCGGTGTCTCGTGGGTGTGTCTGAATCAGGTTTGGTATATCTGAGTCTCCCAGCTTGGTATGTGTCCCAGGGCAAAATAGCAACTCAACTCTCCTGTTCAGTAGAGGCGTCTCTCTTGCCGAAACAAGTAGCCCACCAGGTGGCGAGCCCTCGATGCCTGGATGCCGCTGCTCTGACTCGTGACTAGCTCTTCTCATCTCAGGAGGGAAGGAATGGACCTGCAGCTTGGGCTCCATAAACTTTCATTGCCCTCTGTGTTGCGTCTTTGCTACCTCATTTCTCTAGCCATATGCAGTAACATTTCCTTTCTCAAATATCAGCCACTCTTCAGTATTAGTAACAAGTTACATCTGTCCGCTGCAGACAACATGCTTCAAGTTCATGTCTCCCCCAAACACCTGAAGAACATTCATTCTTCTTGGGCTTCTTTCTAGTGACACTCTATACATGGGGAAAATATGATCAACTACATCTTCAAAGAGGAATGAGCTTCCAACTGTCTACCTATTCTTACATATTAATGTTCTACATTAAAATATTTTGAGTTTCATAAATCTTAAAGATACATTTCAGAAGACTTTAAGGCACTTAATCCATGTTACCTAAAACTAAGGTTTATAGCTCAGTCTTGCATCAAGTAAATCTTAATAGTGATTTTTATGGATATTCTTGATATAACAGAAATTTTTGTGAAAAATGCAGATCTCTAGAACTTCTCAGAAATTGGGAAGATCTGGCAATATATTGGACATGGGATCCTTTACTATAATTGTTCACCGGAACTGAGTTGTGGTTCCTCTGACATACACTCCTTAGTTCCCCACAGTCTCCCAAGAGAAAGGATGAGTTTTCAGTGCATTTTATCACCTTATGGCTTGACCTTCTATGAGCGGCTGGCCCCTGTAGACATCTGAGTTTGAAGCCTCTGTCTATGATTATTCATATCCAGACGGAACTAAACCTCATCCAGTCAACTCCGGAAGGAGGCTGCTTATTTGGCTTTGTACACACTCAGAATCAAACCATTGGCGCCCATAACATGGCAGCATCTGCCCTACTTCATGTAGCAGTGTGGAAAAACTTAGAAGAGTCTTTGAATGAAAGACTGTGAAAACTAAGACAACAGAAAGATGTGTTGAGAATGATTTACTGAGTTAGGACACATCCACCATGCATAAGAGCAATGCATTTACCTGCGTATATGGTAAGTACGAAAGCAGTGCTCAACCCTCATCTGAGAATCAATTCCTTGCGGGAAAAAAACACACATTTATACACCATCACAAATTTTTCAAGCAATTTTAAAGGTTTCTAGTCCCGCTGAGCCCATCTGAGAAACTTCGGGTTTCATAGGTCTTGGTTGTGAACGTCATGCTCTAAGAAAGAGAGAGAGCGATGCTGATATCAGATTTCCTTTCCTCTGCACTAAAGAGCCTGCCAAAGAACCTTTGCCTAGTATGACCAGTGGATAATTCTGGGTCATTCTGATTCAATCCAGATCTTCCTTTGTGTCCAAGGTTTTGTCTTCCTGCCGTTGTTGTTTCATACTATTTCTCTTGCTTGTGCACTTAGTGAATACATAGCTCCTACAGGGGTTATCCACAGAAGGCTAAGCTTCCTTCCAGTGTGTTCTGCAAACGCCAATCTGCAGCATTCCCATCGGTGAGGCTGTGCCCACCATCTCTCACTGCAGGATGAGAGTTCCTCCATAGGCCAATGGAAAGAGCAAAGATTTTATCATCTTTGTTTAGAGCCAAATCTAGGGATAAATCTGCGGCACCATTGTACTTCCTGAGGGAAGCCGCAGAACATTCCCTTGGTCACAACAGCTCAAATGTGGCCGCTCAATGACTGTCTACTCACTGTCCATCTGGATTATGCACAGATAGCCTCAGGTAGGTGCTCCCTAAAACGAAAGCTGAGAATCTCAGCTACTTACCCTGTTGGTTTCTGTGATGTCAGGACTGGTTTGAGGCTGTGAAATTTTATTACAACGTGTCCAGGGATGCCATGTTGAATCCCTACATCCACCCCTTTTCTCCCAACCAATTCCCTTCTAATTCTGGTGTCTTGGAAGTTTAGCATCACAGCCAGGCAGACAGGCTGTAAGATCCCAGATAAAGTGACACAAATAAATAATTCTTTTAAAGTTTTTGACCACATATTTTTCCCTTAAGCTTTTTCCTTTGGAAAACTGTTGCCAAGCAATTCTGTATAAAGCGAATTACAGAGAACAATCATGAAAAGAGCTCAGAAAAAAAAAAAAAAAAAGGAAAGTTATTTCATTTTTTTTTTAAATGTAGCTTCTTCTGTTTTCCTGGTAACATCAAGTCTTTAATCTTCAGCATTATAACCTCTTGCCATGAGAAAGAGTTGACATAGCTTCTGTTTGATGAGGATGCCTTTTGAAGGGTCATGCCCAATATCGTGGTTTCTTCAAGGGCTCGAGATTGCTTGTGTTTTTTGATGTCTTACCTCTTGCAGGCCTGATAAGCACTTAGATGACCATGATAAATGAGGATCATGGGAAAAGTGATAAGAATTCAAAGGCTTGGCGTGAGTTATATCCTCACTCATACAGAAGTCAAGATTCTCTTATCTTTAATTTCTTAGTTACAAAAAAAAAATATTTTGCATCTAAACAGAGAGAGTTCCCAAAAATATTTGTGACTATTATCTGATACCAAATACTTTGTTCTCAGATCCCTTCCTTGTTCATGACTTTTTGTTGTTTTGTTCTTTTTGTGGTTGTTGATGGGGTTTTCTGTGAAAGCCAACATTCCCCGTTAAATATTGAAGCTGTTTTCCTGTAATAGAAATACTTTGTTACCAAAGTAGCAAATAAGCACAGATTGCCATCTTAACACGGGCATCAGGAGCATGAATTACCTTTGTAAAGATTCCAGGCTCCTCTCTCCCTTTCTCCCTGTAATCCAGCATGACTGGGTAGTATGTTCACCGCCAAAGTCCTCAGCTTGCACACAAACGTGGATTCTAACTCAAACCTACCCCCTCACAGTTCTCTCCTGCTGGAGCCTGCAGAAGGAAAGAGTTCCAATCCACCTTTGTTCACATTGTTCTCAGGTAGCACAGAGGGTCTTGGCAGAGAAAGAAAAAGACAGGAGCGTGGTCAGTCATCGTGTGTGTGCCTCTGAGGGCCACACCATTTCCCTTGTCCCTTCTTTCTTCTGGCCTGCCAGAAGGCTGACTGCCAAAATGTACTCCTCTTTTGTGAAAGTTCTTCTTCCTTGTGTTTGAAATCATTCATTTCCTTTTCTCTGCTCTGAAGAGTCATGCTTTAGTAGTGGGATCAAGAAGAGCATGGCTACCAGGGTCTTCGGATCTGGTTAAAATTCTGGCTCTGCTATTTGTTACCTATGGGATCTTGGGCACATTGCTTAGCCTCTCTAAAATCCAATTTTCTCATCTCTAAAATGGAGATAGTCACCATTATTTATAGGACTGCTGTGATGAGGATATGAAATAAAATACATCAAAGTGCCCGTGACAACGCGTGACAACGCGTGACACACAGTAGTACTTGATCAATGTGAGTTCCTCCATAATCACTGCCCTGGCGGGCACGTGCCTCTCCCCATAACTAAGTCCCCCAGAGGAGAAATATGGTAACACTATTACATGTATATTAAATTGGTCACTTGAATTGCAAAGTACAAGAAAACTATGGGTCTGTTTCTTGTCTGTACAAATTGCACATTATTTTCTCTTTTGAGTTTGGAAAAGGAAGGCCAGGACTGCACGTGTATGACTTGACTGTCACTTGAACTGCAACACCTCAACCCAGCTGTGTTGTCCACCCATATAGAAACATTCTTTTTTTCCCCCTTCACAATTAAGACCCACTAATGAAGAGAAGTTTTATATCTGAGTAATCTATTCTCTCACAGTATTTCTTGAGCTACAAATAACCTGTGGTATGCTCTTGATTGATTCAACTTTGCACTGCAGAAGGTCATTTGCCCACCCATCTCATCCCCAGCGTGTGAGCTTCCTGGGGTCGGGCAGTGGTCTTCTGTGTTCTCTGCAAAGCTCCTAGCACAGTGATCTGTGCTCAGTGGTTAATTAATCACTTTGCCACTCTTCTATTTTTTTTTAAAGATTTTTATTTATTTATCTGACAGAGAGAGACACAGTGAGAGAGGGAACACAAGCAGGGGGGAGTGGGAGAGGGAGAAGCAGGCTTCCCGCGGAGCAGGAAGCCTGATGCAGGACTCAATCCCAGGACCCTGGGACCATGACCTGAGCTGAAGGCAGACGCTTAACGACTGAGCCACCCAGGCACCCCTCTGCCACTCTTCTAAAAGAGAAGACTCAAAGCAGCCTTATTAGGTGCCCAAGTCCAAGTACGCTGGCATAGAAGTGACTCTTCTAACCAGGAAAGACTCAAGTTTGCCTTAACATTTTAAGTCTTCTCTTTCTTAAATGTGTTTCTTTGGTTCGCTTCATTTTTATTCTGTGTTGAGGGTTGGTCTATAGAGTCTAGGCAGTCCTCTTGGTTTGTAGGACCCAACTCCCCATCCAAGTTCTGCACCTTCTTTCCTGTATGATACTAAGAAAGTGCCTTACTTTTTCTAGACCACAGTGTCTCCATTATATTCTTGTGTGTCATTTTAGAGATGGTTTCTAAGACCCCTTAGATCTAACGCTTCATGACAAGCATGAAAATCCATCTTGTGGGTTTGAGGGATACTGCTGAGCCACGGCCTGACAAGGGACCCTCATCTGGAGCTCCTAAGGTGTCACATCAGACACTTGGATGGTGGGCATCCAAGTGAACGCTGTGATTCCACAAACCACCAAGGGCCTTAGTGGTCTTTCTCCTTCTTATGTAGGCAAGAGTGACGGGGGCTCCTGGGTCTGCTGCTCATTTCTCCCCCACTCTTGTTGACAAGGGCACCCAGATTGTCCTTGGCATCACTTACCAGCTCAGATTTAGAATCTACTCTCTGATGGATCCAGGGAGAAGTCAGAGATGTCAGATTCGTCCTGTTTTGGAAGAAAAAAATTAAAAGACTGTAATCATAATCACCCTAGTTTGATAGGTTTTCTAACATGGAGATGACATTCTCTTCAACAAAAACTCTTCAAAAGAAACACAAAGAGACTTGATACAAGCCAATTTCCCTGGATTACCTAGCTGTTTGGGGCACATAGTACACCCATTCTAAAGTTTTGCCGGTGAGGGGCACCTGGGTGGCTCAGTCGTTAAGCGTCTGCTTTCGGCTCAGCTCATGGTCCCAGGATCCTGGGAATGAGCCCTGCATCGGGCTCCCTGCTCCGTGGGAAGTCTGCTTCTCCCTCTCCCATTCCCCCTGCTTGTGTTCCCTTTCTCGCTGTGTCTCTCTCTGTCAAATAAATTAATAAAATCTTTTAAAAAATAAAAATAAACAAAGTTTTGCTGGTGAAACAAAGAACAGAAACTCTTAAACCTGTTCTCATCACCTGAAAGGTTACATGCCTCCAAGCCTTCTCTGTGTAGCTAGAGGTTTTATCTCCATTTTAAACACGAATCTCTTCATTATCCCTCTAAAAGTCATCTCTCAACATATTCTTTTGCAGTGTGGATAGAATACGGAGGGATATTTTCCTTTAAAAAGTCTACAACTTTTACTTTTGTATTGAACAGGTCCTGAACTGTGTGAATAAAAATACTGCATGCAATTCTTGGTTCTAATTTGGAAATTGTCAGTGTTTTCAAAGACACAAGGAAATGAAGTATGGAGGGAGGAGCAGAGAGATGAACAACCCGTATATAAATGGTATCTTTAGAAATGCAAAGAGAGAGCATTTTGCACCATAATTATTCAGATTTCTTTAGTCTCCTTCAAACCAAGATTTGTTTACTAGAGAGGCATTACAATGCAGTGAGACAAATTAGACTAAACTTTTTTTATCTCGGGTGGTTTGCGCACGCACTGATTGAACTAGTATTTCTTCCAAAGATTGTCTGGGAAGATAAATGAACAGGAGGAGCAATTAGGGTAAGGAAAAACTAAAGATTGGCTGACATGATTTAAGTTTACCACTAAGGCAGTTTGTCATTTTGTCTCTATAATCTCTATCAGAATTGACTAAAACAGTAAACATAAATCATTATACTAATTTATTTCACCACACTGTGGTCTGGGAAAAGAAGATTTCATTTTTTTCTGAGAGACTTTGGGAATTCAGGCAGCCACTTTGAACTCATTTTCATTTATGTATTGGGAGGGAAAATGAGAAAATCAAAGATGAGCACCTCGGGTTCCTCAAAACGATATTTTTTGGTGGCAAGCCAAGTTATTTGTATTACATGACACTAAAATAACTAGGGATTGTGCATTAAAAAGCAGCAGAGCATTGATTGCATTTAAAAAAAAAAGAGCAAAATTTAATTCTTAAGGTAGAGATGTAATTAAACATATTACTGAAAGCGATTTTTCAAATGGCAGTGAATAAGCCTTTAAGCTTTTTCTCTGAAGAAGCCTTTGTGACCACAGAGAGTCAGAATACCATAAACTGTCTAGGACTTCTTAGGAAATATCAACACTCTTCATATTTAGGAGCAACTGTGCCCTCTGAATATAGAATGCAGTGCTGCTGACTCACCAAAACAAAAGCACCACCCACAGGCCCTTGGACGCAGGATCCAACTGGCTACTTGAACAAAAACGGAGCAATTGATTAACCTATGGAAGTAGGGTATTGCTTTGGGTTGTTGTTGTTTTTTTTAATTTTTTTTAAGATTTTATTTATTTGCGAGAGAGAGAATGAGAGACAGAGAGCATGAGAGGGAGGAGGGTCAGAGGGAGAAGCAGACTCCCTGCTGAGCAGGGAGCCCGATGCGGGACTCGATCCCGGGACTCCAGGATCATGACCCGAGCCAAAGGCAGTCGCTTAACCAACTGAGCCACCCAGGTGCCTGCTTTGGGTTTTATTCCTTGTTTTTCCAGGTGAAAATTTTTCTTTTAAAGATAAGTCTCATTATGAACCCTGTTCTTTAGAGTTTCAAGGAATTTCAAAGCTGTAAGCAATACATACAAACTAATCATACAGATGTTTCATTGAGTGTCCTCTCTATCAAACCATTTTGTATCAAAGGAATAGTCAAAGGAATTTTAAATTTTTAAACTTTCATAGGGTGCCTGGGGGGCTCAGTCAGTTGAGCATCGGACTCTTGATTTTGGCTCAGGTCATGATCACAGGGTTGTGAGATTGAGTCCCACATGGGGCTCTGTGCTGAGCACAGAGACTGCTTGGGATTCTCTCTCACTCTCCCTCCACCCCTCTCCCCGCCCCCCACCCTGCTCACACTCTCACTCTATAAAAAAAATTAAAAATGAATAAAACTTATCCTCAGGGAAATTATGATCTATGATAGAAAGTCAGATGTAAACATACATGACTATAGTATGAAGCAGAATCTAAAGTGCCCTTAGGCTGGATATTAACAGGATGCTGGAGGCAGAGGCGAAGATCCCACTGGACTAAAACGATTGGGGGAAATCCCACAGCTGAGATGGGTCGTCGCATAGGATGGGTATGATTTCAGCAGCTCTTTGAAGGCAAAAGCAATAGTTGGAGTAACGGCCCAGGGGATGAAAAGTTTGAGACATTTCTGGGGAATGAAGGGGTACACTGGCTGTGCCAGAACTCAGAGGATTTGTCACTCCAGGGAGCCACCAAGAGCATGAGGGTAAAATTGGTTGAGACTGGAGCAAGAGTCCTACCTAGTTTAACTAGTTCATATTTGGTGGGGAGGGTCCCTATATTATGATTTAGCTTTGAAAAAGTGGGACCACTGCTTAAAAACAAAGCACACGCACACACACACACGCACACGCACACGCACACACACACACACATGCAAATTGGATGCATAACCCCTGAGTGAGACATTGGAGAATATTAACTCTGAAAGCGATGTTGGGCCACACTAGTCAAGAGCCTTGAACACCAACCTAAAAGGACTTCTGAGATTTATTTAGGAAAGGATAGGGAGCATCTTAAGATTTTTTTATAAGAGAGAGAGTTTCAAGCAATGCTTCAAGAAGATACATCTAGCAACAGGGCTTGAAATGAAACTAGAGGGGTGCATGGGTGGCTCAGTCATTAAGCATCTGCCTTCGGCTCAGGTCATGGTCCCAGGGTCCTGGGATCAAGTCCCAGATTGGGTTCCCTGCTTGGCAGAAGCCTGCTTCTCCCTCTCCCACTCCCCCTGCTCTTGCTGTCTCTCTCTCTCTCTATTAAATAAATAAAATCTTAAAAATAAAATAAAAAAGAAATGGAAGTAGATAAGAATCTATTGCAGTAGCCTTGAAAAGGACTATAAAGCTCTAAACTAGGATGGTGATTCCTAGAAGTAAAATAATAAATGCATACACAATATATTGTGGGTATAGAATCAGGACTAAATTACACAGTGGGGCCAAGTCAAATAACACCCCAGGAGAAGGCTGCCATGATTACTAGAAACATAACTTCAGGTAAAGACAATGATTTGGGGGGAGGATAATAAATTCACCTAGGGACACTGAGCTTGAGGCACTATTGGGGCACCTAGCTTAGATGTCTAACAGAGAGTAGGAAATACTAGATAGAGATAGGGTATAGACAATATGGGACTGGACATTTTGAGCTTACTGAATTTAAGATCTGCCTCTTTGTATAAGGAAGGTGAGAAAAAGGAACTAACATTTTGAGCTCCAATCCAGTGCCTGCAATATGCTGAACACTTTACATATTATCTCATTTAATTGTGACAACAACCCACCAACACGTATTCTTAGCTACATTTTACAGTGAGAACGTTGCTTGGTGGCAGAGAAGTAGGATCTTTCTGGCTCTAAAACTTTTTCCAAAGCAACTCACTTCCTCTAAAAAGATACGAAGCACTTGCTTACCAAGAAATTTTTGAGATCGTCTGTTAAAACATGAAAATGGGAGCAAATGAAGATGCCAAGGGGGAAAGTCACTAAAGATTAGGCAAAATATTATGAGGGAAGACACACAAAAGAGGGAAGAGTTAAAAGCCACGAGGGGTAGCCAACAACTTGGTATGCTACAGGGAAGGTGAGAAAGATGGAAATTGAAAAATGCCCATTGTATTTGGTCTATAAGGATTTATCAGTGACTTTTGAGGGGGTGATTTGCTTTCAGTAGTAAAAACAGAAGCCAGATTGCAAGCAGCATAATGAGATGGGAAGGAAACACGAGACTTAGCTAATGTGTAATATTCTTTCTTCCAAAATGTTTAAACACTAAAGGAAAATAAAGAGCCATTATCTTTCAAGGGAGTAGCAGAATAAATGAAAGGAATATTTGTTGTTTGTTTTGTGTTGTTTGTTTGTTCCTATCAAAAGGAAGCCTTAGCACATTTTCATTCAGAAAGAAAGGTAGCAGAGAAAGAGTTCAAAGATCAGAGGGTAACTGATAGAGCAAGATCCCCAAACAGCAGAAAGAACTACATTTAGAAATAGTGGTAGCAAGTCAGCCATTCAGAATAAGAGTGTGCCTTCCTCTGAAAACAAGAAACAAGGAGCTCTGAACATCCAGAGTAATGATGACATCATGTGCAGGAGAACCAGCAAGGCATACAGGAAGCGCAGTCTCTGACCAAGAGAAGCAGAGAGGAAAGTCATACCTTAATGTAACCTCTCAGCTCCAATGGATAGATAAAACAAATAGAAGGAAAAAAAAAGTAACACCAGCTAAATTCAAAAACAGTATTTCTAACTCCATACACCAGAAACACAGCAGGCTTCCTGGTGTCCAAATCAAAAATCAGAGACAGCTAGAAGTTCAGCTCTGGTGAGGTACCGGAAACTATGCTTTCCCTGGGGTCCAAACTAGGCTTATTCCTTAAAACCAGGGGGCATTATGGGGCTCATCTGAGGAGGCAAAGGAAGCTGGAAAAAGATGCTGAAGTACCTTGTCTGGAGCTGCAGCTGAGCAGGTAGGAGGACAAAGACCTAGTCCAAGACACAGAAATTGCTGGATGGTGACGGCATCTTTGATAGTTTCAATGTCACCACCTGTTTCTAGGATAAGAGCCCCAGAGGGCCTGGAAGAAGTAATCATAAATGTAAAAGCAGAAACAGACAATTGGGACTCCATCAGACTAAAAACCTTCTGCTCTGCAAAGGAAACCATCAACAGAGTGAGAAGACAACCCGTGGGGTAGGAGATAATATTTGCAAACCGTGAATCTGGTAAGGGGTTAATATCCAAAATATATAAGGATCTCCTACAACTCAATAACAAAAACAACAACAAAAACCCAAAGAACGCAAATGAAAAATGAGTAAAGGACTTAAACAGGCATCTCTCAAAAGAAGACATACAAATGGCCAACAAGTATATAGGAAAAAAAAAATTGCTCAACAACACTAATCATCAGTGAAATGCAAATCAAAAGCACAATGAAATACGATCTCATACCTATTAGGATGGCCATTAACAAACAAACAAAGATAATTGTTGACAAGGATGTGGAGAAATTGGAATCTGTGCACACTGTTGATGGGAATGTCAACTGCTACAGTATGGAGGCTCCTTAAAAAATTTAAAATGAATTACCATAAGATTACCAAAAATTTAAAATGAATTACCATAAGACCCAAATGAATTACCATAACTAACCTTCAGTTAGTCTGTTTGCTGAGAAGGATGATGAATTTTCCTGTGTGTTCTGCATTTTTAGAAAGAGTTAATCCTATCTACTATAGAGAGTAACCTTAAACTCAGACCGTACGTTATCCATTGAGGCATGAAATGATATTATTGCATTACATGTTTTTGTAGGAAATTTGGGGTATTTACCCAAAAGAATTGAAATCAGAATCTTGAAGAGATCTACACACTCCCATGTTCATTGCAGCATTATTCACAATAGCCAAGATGTGGAAATACCCCAAATGCTCATTGATGGATAAAGAAAATGTGTTGTATACATACAATGGAATATTATTCAGCTATAAAAAATAAGTCTTACCATATAGGGCAACATGGATGAACCTTGAGCATATTATGCTAAAGGAAATAAGCTAGTCACAGAAGGACAAATACTATATGATTCCACTTCTATGAGGTTTCTAAAATAGTCAAACTCATAAAAGCAGAAAGTAAGAAAGTGGTTGCCAAGGGCTGAAGGAAGGGGGACTTAGAGAATTGCTGTTCGACAGATGTAGTTTCAGTTATACAAGAAGAATAAATTCTAGAGATGTGCTGTACAACATCATGCTTATAGTTAACAGTACTATACCATACACTTAAAAAATTAAGAGAGTGGGTCTCATGTTATCTGTTCTTAACACAATAAAAAAAAAAATGTAGACTGCAATATTAAGAACTGAACAATAATCTTATACTACATATTAAAACTTGTGAGATGCAGCTAATATGGGGCCCAGAGGTATATTTATACTCTTAAATGCATTTATTAAAGAATATAGTTCTGGTAAGGTATGTTTAATGGTAAAATTCTCATCATTCAAGTAAATTCCTTGGCTCTGTGAAACAACTAAGAGAATATATTTAACATTTAGAACCTAAAGAGTTTATTGAAGAGGGCTAGATATTGAAATAATATACCAAAAAAAGCAATAGCTTTCCTATAATCCAGTGATAATCCTTTAGAAAATGCAATTTAAAAAATAATTACATTCATCGTATAAACAACAACAATATCTGATAACAGTATAACAGAAAAGTATAAAAATTTCTGAGGTTTTAAAATAAGATCTGAAAAAATGAATAATAAACTATGTTCCAGATGGGAAGACTAAATATTGTAAAGATATTAATGTCAGTAGGGAACTCATTTCTAATCCCAAAGTAATTATATCAAAATCCTAAAGGACTGAAAGAAAGGGAGAAAAAAAAAAAGAATAAAAAGTGAAGAGAGGAATTTTAATTATCTATAGTCCTTTATATAAGTGGATGTTTCTATGTTATTTTTATAATTAAAGATAAATTTATTTTCATTTTAAAGATAATTTAATGTTGTCAACCTTCCTGTGATAGTCGAATAATGACCCTCCCCAAAACACAGGCATGTCCTAATCCCTGGAACCAACGCCTATTACCTAACCTGGCAAAAGGGATTTTGTAGATATGATTAAGAGTCTTGAGATGGAAGGATCATCCTGGATTTCCCAGGTGGGCTCCATGTAATCACATGGGTCCTTAAAAATGAGAGAGAGGTAGGGCAGTGTGAGTCCGAGATGTGAAGATGCTGTGCTTCTAGCTTTGAGGATAAGACATAGTTTACGAGGCTGTAAGACAAGAAATGAAGAGTAGAGGGCTTTCCACTGAGCAAGGAGCCCGATGTGGGGCTCGAGCCCAGGACCCTGGGATCATGACCTGAGCCGAAGGCAGACGCTTAACTGATGGAGCCACCGAGGTGTCAGAAACCCCTACAAGACTGAAAAGACAAGAGAACAGATCCTCCCCTAGAGCTTTCCGAAGCAATAGCAACCCTGTCTACACCTTAATTTTAGCCAAGCGAAACCCATTTTGGACCTCAGCCTCCCAGAATTGTAAAATAATAAGTTTGTGTTGCTCTAAACTGCCAAAGTTGTAATTTGTCACAGCAGCAATAGTAAACTGGTCTAACTCCTTTGTAACTGCTCTTCAGTTGGTTCTGGGCTTCCACGAGGTCAACCAGCGTTATGATGGCAGATTCCGTACGGCAAATGCCAGTATCACCTGAGGATTTACTCTGTGGGGTTCCTCTAAGACAGAGAGTGTAAAAAACAAAAATTGTAAGCCCGGATATTTTGACTCCACCAGGGTTAAAATTGTATATGAAACCATATAGACCCAAGTCATCACGGTACTTAATGAGCAACTTTGGAAGACTCAAATATTTTAACAATGCAAAGCACTGGGCTAGTCATTAACCAATTTTGTAAATGTAAGACCAAGGGTTAGTGACTATTTACAAACCAGTTACCATAAAAGCATAAAGATTAAAGATCACTAGCCAGGTGGGAGGAAGGTCCTGTTCAGGTTACATCTACACATACTCTATATTTTGTCACCAAAAAATTTGGTCTTCAGTTAGTCTGTTTGTTGAATTAACTAAAGACATAGTTAATTCATACTGATGAATTTTCCTGTGTGTTCTGCGTTTTTAGAAAGAGTTAATCCTATCTACTATAGAGAGTAACCTTAAACTCAGACCGTACGTTATCCATTGAGGCATGAAATGATATTATTGCATTACATGTTTTTGTAGGAAATTTGTGTTGATGTGCTTCTAACAGGAAATTGAGTTTAGTTATCTGAACTTTAATAGACCCCTTAACACCCATGGTGATTTCAGTGCCTCCTCACTAATTTTATTCCATAAATCTACAGTATATAAGGATACAAACTCAATGTATCTTTTTTTCACTACAGATCCTTAAAAAAAAATCACAAAAAATTTTGTAACTCATATAAATTCATAACATAACACAAAGCCTATTTCCTTAACAATAGCATCTTTTTCTTTGTGTAGCTATTCATGGCCTGTTATGTGGCACTGTAACAAACAGGATGATTCTCACCTGGAACAGGTGTGACTCCAGCCAGGAGCAAAAGAAAGTGATGTTTGTTTAAAATTTTGAAGATAAAACATTTTTTTATTGCTCTATATATGTGTAGCTCTTGTATATGCTTACTAATATATTGAATATTATAATGAGTTTCATTAAAGCGCACATCTTGCTAAATACCATTTGCAATGTTACCTTTATGATATATAATGAACAAAGAAATCCTTCAGAAATGATGGAATTGAAACTATATGATGAAAGAGTGCCTAGCTGGCTTAGTTGGCAGAGGGTGTGATGCTTGATTTTGAGGTCGTGAGTTTGAGCCTCATGGTGAGTGTAGAGATTACTTAAAAAATAAAATCTTAATTAAAAAAGAATTCAGAAAAATTAGAACTAAAAGTTGACTTCCCTCTTAATGAAAAATAATCGTTTAATAAATTATATGCTTGTATATTGTATAGCCATACAATTCACACATGGGTAATACACATGCATATGGATGTATACAGGTGATGGTTTCCCCCCACCTTCTCCTTTTCTTTAAGTCATATTTTCCATGGCAGATCTTGCCTTTTCTTATTCTCCTAGAAGGTCTACTTTTCACTCCCTACAAAAGGAAGCCCAGCAGGGGAAGCAAGGTGTAACTCGCAGGATTCCTATGAACTAGAAAGAGAAGTCTCGGTTGTAAAAACTGATTTGAATTAATACAGTGTCAGAGGGGCCCACAAATTGATGTGTGGAGGGTTTGGCCCCATATAATCAGCCAGCAGATGACCTGATGCTTTTCTTTACTGTGAACGGTGACACATCAATCTCTTTGGAGCCCCTTTTATCTGTGAGCATGAACATGGCAACCACGAGGACAAGGAACCCATACAAGGGCCAACGTATGGAATTCTAGTCTCAACTCAGCCTCATCTCATTGTGGAATTAGTATCCCAGTACTTAGTGCCCAAATCACACTTAGTTCTTATCTAATTAATCCCACTTACACCTAAGACAAATATTGGATGCGGATATGAGTCTATGAATCAAAGACATAGTTAATTCATACTTCAGGCCTAATTCCTATGGCTCCAAATTCCTTTTGCTTATTGCATCAGCAAGGCCAAATACTGCACCTGCAGAACATAGTAGCCACTGTAACTCTTCACTTACAGAAATGCTTCTGAAAATGTTAGTCCTATTCTGTGGTACGTAAATCAGAGGCCAATAAATATTTGCAGAGTTTTGAGTTCCAAACAGTTTCAAGTGAGACTCTGAAAGAGATAATAATTTGACAGGTTTCCAAGGTCCTGATTTTCCTAATATCTATCCAGATGCTCTAATGGTGCTTGCAAATCCCAATCTCAACAAGAGTAATGCAGAACATTGTCATGAACTGAAACATTCCAGAATATAAGAAACCCTACAGTTCTTTATTCCAAATCTAGGAAGTTCTGCAGCTAATTCTCACTCACTAATTTCCTGTTTGGGCTTAATGAAATTATAACCAAGGACTTTCTGTTAAGTCTTATTTTCTAAGTCTACATTGGAGTTTCTTTTTTATATAATACACATCTGTTTCTGTTACTAGTAAGCTAAGCCTCTGAAGTTTAAATTATATTTGTCCTGCTCTTACCTTATCCTATCAACCTTGTGGCTATATACAAAGCTCAAAATTAGCCTGTAAAATAATAAATCTTAATCTTTTGAAAGTTACAAGCCTTGTGAGAATCTGACAAAGACCCCAGCTCTAGGAAAATACACACACACACACACTCTCTCTCTCTCTTTTGTATTTATTATAGCCATATAATAGATTAGTTCAGAGCTTAGGGTTCAAAGATTTGAATTTCAAGTTCTATCCCTTCCAGGGGGGGCCTGTTATGTGGCCTGTAACAAACAGGATGATTCTTACCTGGAACAGGTATGACTCCAGCCAGGAGCAAAAGAAAGTGATGTTTGTTTAAAATTTTGAAGATAAAACATTTTTTTATTTATCTAAGCTGTAGTATCAACATTAGCTAAATCAGGATATTAAACTTGTAAAAATCTATTTTGGCCCGTGAGTTCATTATATTTTTTATAAATAAGATGTTTTTACATTTTGCTTCCAGCAAGAGTATGTTTTAGAGTAAAAAAAAAAAAATCCTGATAAATAAGTAAGACCTAATCTTGGAGTGAGGTAGGAAGAAAGAAGTATTTTTACATGTTGTGAATATTTTACTAAATAATTTCTTTATGATTTTTCTCTAATTCCAGTATAATTTCTTCTATGTAATCATAGCCAAAATCTTTTGAAACATCTATCAATCTAGTTTCTAGACACTGATTATCTCTAATGAGGGATGGAATTATTGGATGCTTAATTGAATGCAATCCCTGAGAACCATGAAGGCTGTTATCTTTCCTTGTCTAGGGAAGTTAGCAATATGTCACCTTCTACAGGACTTACTACATAAGGTGTTTTTAAAATATGTTCATGCCATAGAGTTTTCTGCTGCTGGACTTTTCTTGTGTTCTTTGTGTATATATGTATGTATATACAACTATAAAACTCAGTCTCCTAAAGTTTGGACAAATGCAAATTTTTGGTTATTCTCTTTTCCAACACAGATCACAATAAAATAAATATGGCTCTAACAACAAGGTCACTAAAATGAAAACATTACCATGTTCCAACTAATGGCTAAGTTCAGGTGACTTCGTTATGAAAAATTTCAGTCTTTGCTCAAATAGTGCTCTCTATGGCAGTGTTTCCAACCCAGTTGTGACTTGAGGACTACAACACATGTCCAGCATCCCAACAGTGACCCTCATCTGGCTGGGAGATGGCGGAGAATAGAGGAGGTATCAGTTAAGAATCACTACTCTGTAGCAAAATAGTATTTTCTTGTGGTCCATGCCATGTTATAAGAAGGAACATAAGATATTGGCTAATTATGGAAGGAATTTCATTTCCTTGCCATGCCATGAAAGGGAAATGAGTGAAAGTATTGCCTCAATTATAGTAGGCCATAATATGTATGTGTCAGGGGGATAAAAGTGTTGCTTTCTTTAAAAAACAAAATCTGTGATTTACATATTAGAAAGTTTGGTTGATCATACGTAACCTAAGAATACACCATATCTTTATGATTATTATTCAGTGATATATTGGAGTTAGTACACAGCACTCTATTTCCAAGGACACATCCTACAGAGTTTGGAAATAAGCTTAAGAAACAAACACCCTATGTTTGACACCATATGTCATCCATATGTAGAAGTATCATCCCAATGAGATGATATCTAAATCTACACCTGGAAAAACTAGGTAGTTTCCCATCCAATCTAATCTTTGAAACCAGGATATAACTTAATCACCCAGTTATTTGGTAACATGTTGGGCTTGAGGAGATGATAAATGGAACCTGGAGAGGAAGAATCGATCCATTTTTTTCTCCATCCTGGCTACTGGAAATTTTAAACTCAGATTTACAATCTTCCTCCATCAAGCACACAGGACTTTGCAGACTCTATTTTCCATGCAAAAATCAGGTTATTTCCCTCCCCTCTTCTTTTTCTTCCTTGAATCCCATATTTCTAATTTCTTTCTTTCTTATTTTCTTATTTCTTACACCATTTAAAATCTTAAAAATCTTCTCATAGTTTATTGTATGCATTATGACAAACAATTTAATATCACCCATTAAAATTATAACCATTCGTGCTTATCCAGTTCTATACAGAAGGGGGATTCTCTAAAGAGCAGATGTATTTCTGTAAGGTGACGTTCAGCACCTGACATTATTCACGTCCCTAGAGAACCTGAGCACTCTAGACTCTCAAAGCTCGATTCCAACAGCATTAAGATCATGCAACCGCCTATCTAGAGTCTAGATTCCTGAGCAGCCTTTGGGCATTAATTCACATTGCTCCACAGGGGAGATTGTGCTGACCAGTAGGCATGAGTCTTCTGGGATGCTTGGCCTAATTTTCTTTGTAAATGTTAAAGACTGTCATTCCAGCGCATTTATTGCTCTCTTCTGAGTCTGAATCACATGAGTCAGTTCTCTAAAACCTTACCAATTTAATGATCTGGTAGAATTTTGTTGTTGATCACGTGCAAGTGATGAATGGCCCCTAAAGCCTTTGTTCTGGACCCAAAAGTCTGCCCCCTGTGGGCTCCCAGAGCAACCAGAAAACCACTCTTTGGCTCCATTTCACTTGAAGGGAAAAAAAACAACAACTTCATTACACCTTTTCATTCACTGTTAATACATTTTGGAATGCCATTAAATTTAAATGTTTCCCAGCACAAAATCTATTCCTATCCCATTGGCCAGGAAAAGGGTGGGATTTACCCCCAGAGAGCAAAAATACAAAGCCACCATGTTTAGGTCTGAATTCTACCAAAGTAGCGCAGTCTCTGGCTTTTTGTTTCCTTTGCAAAAACCTTACTTATTTGGGGATCTTGTTGAATCATCAGTGAGATGCCTCTGAGTGGTAGGCTTATTCATTCCTTCGTCCAATGAGCATTTATTGAGAGTGTACTGCATGTCGAATGCTGTGCTTTGTGTCAGATCCTGCCTTACAGCACAAAAAAGTTGAGTGAGGAATTCAGATACTCTTAAAGTATGTAAATATATGTGTTCTTATACATTGTGATAAGATACATGAGAAAAAATGCATTGGGTGTTAAAGTAGAAAATAAGCCGGGGGGTGGAGGGGTTGGTTAAATGGTACCAGTGTTGGATTATAAAGCCAGAGCACACCCCTCTCCCCACCAAGGGGTACCTTTTCACTGGGCATCTAAGGTACGTGCCCGTTTGATTGGGGTAGTCCCATTTAATGCCACCTGTCCTAGTGTAATTATTAATAAAGCCTCCTTTCCCACTAAAAGTATCCCCGTTAAGGTAATAAATTATATGGTCACACTAATTTTAAACAAAGTGGAAACTTAGAAAACCGCTAGGTCCTATAAGGCATAATGACTTCTAAGTACTTTGGAAAACATCCTGAGGTGAAGATAAGCATTAGTAGTGTAATGGGCTGAGATTAACTTCGTTCCTGGCTTGATTGCAGGGCCAAATCACAGCTTCAAACATAATGTATTTAAGGGCATGAAATCAATGTTGAGAGAAGAGAAATGAAGAAGGGACTCCTCGGGAAATAAAACTTGAAGCCTTTTCAACATTATGAAGACAGAATTCGCAGAAGAGAAAAACCCCAGGCCTTCAGCATCATGGGCACCTAGAAACTTTTTTCTATGAAAGCAGGGAGCAGGAGTCATAAAAGATGTAAGCTGAAGGAACCTTGGAAGTCAGCTCGTACAGATGCCCCATCTCAGGGAAAACGATGCCACAGGACAGAAATATGAATGGTGCCCTTGGAGGATGGGAATCACTGGATTATATGATGCACAAAACAAAGGACATGGACATGGACCACTGTGTGGTGGGTGGAGTTCCTAAGGCACATTTTCTCTGCACCTCAGTTTCTTCAAATGGAATCCCAGAATCATAAGACCCTCCAGACTGTCTCCCAGGGTTGTTATGAAGATTAAATAAAATCACATAAGCTACAAAGGGCTTTGTAGATTTCGTTATTGTTAGGGACACATCCACTAGCCTAGCCCATGTTCTAAGGAAAAAGGTCTAATGTTACCATGAAGACATGGCAAAAATTCTCCATGCCCTTTTGAGTTGAATACAGGGGACCCTGATTCAGGTTTCACAGGTCTCTATTCCTCCCCTCTCTGATCCCCCAGAATTCACGAGGTCAAATATAAATAACAGATGGTAATTAGGCAGTGGACAAAAATTAGGGCTTTACACACATTCCACTTTGGGCTGAGGAGGCCATAGCTATAAAAGATACTAGGCGCCATGGTCACACAAATGTCTTCCCTTTTAAGATGGGGTGACTATAAACCTAAACAGGTTCAGCAACATTGACTCAGGAATAAGTGAACACATTTGAAACAAGGACTATAAAGTGGAGAGTGAAATCTGAGGTTTCCAAATGAGCACAGTCATACAGATTGGAGTCTAGCATGAGCCCTGCAAATGGCAGCACTGACATGGCAAGAACTGGAGTCTTGAAAAGCCCTACGCAGATGGGCCAGTGTTTGTTTGCAAGCTGGACATCTTACTGAATAAATACAAGAGATCTTTCAAAACCTTTATAAGGAGTTAAGTAAATCTGGTGAACATACTGAATGAGGTCAGGTAGGCTAGGCCACAGAGACCAACATTTGCAGGGACAAATACAACAGAGGTGTATATTTTGCTCATGGAAAAATCTAAGCAGGTGCTTCTGGATGTGGGAGATCTGCACACAGTGGCACAGGGACTCCCTTCTTTGGCCCCGCCTACCGCTACAGCCTTGCCGTCAGTTGCATCCAGCCATCCAGCCCACCCAGCCAGGGAAAAGGGGGAAGACTGGAGGAAACACAGGCTTTCTTAGTAAGCCATCGCCCAGAAACAACACAGCATTTCCTCTCATTTGTCTGGCACTCAAGCTCATGGCCATGCCCAACTCCCAAAGAGTCTGGTAAAGGTGCTCTAGTTGGGAAGAGAAGAAGAGCGTGAATTTTTATAAACAGCTAGCACTGTCTGCAACAGATAAGATTTCTAGTGACCTAAATTCTGTACCGGGACCAGCAGTAGATTGGAAGCAAGACAAAGAAGGGACAGGGACAACAAAATGACCCACTTTCCATTCATAGATTTCTCTGCGACCTTGTGCCCAACAGAGCCCCCAGTTTTTTACAGAGCTGACAAAGTATGAACTAGGGATAGAGTGTTACTCCACCGGCAAATCCTTTGTCTCGTACTTCACTAATAGTAGAAGGGATCCATTTAAGGTATCCTGACCTTCTGATAGCATTAGAGAAAGGTCTTTGGCCAGAATATGGGCAGATCCACTCCCTGTGACCGATCCATAGGCTTCCTAGAACTTTTTGTTTGAAAAGTTTATATACCTTGGCAATGATTTTCAATGAGCACAATTTTCAACCACAGAGAGTTTTAGGAACTCTAGACATTGAGACCTTTGGGCCCAAAACCAATTTAAGTTGTGCCCCTACTTTTCTCATCATTCTGGAAGGTGATCCCTGACTTAGCCACAAACTGCTCTGGAAGTGGAGAGACCATTGGGAAGGAAGAAAGTCAGTCTTGGCTGCAGCACCTGGTGTTTCACTGAAAGACAATACCTCAGGAAATTGTGAAACCACCCATCGTCAAGTAGATGGTGTGAAGATGGAAAATAGTATCTAAAACTACGACGCTCAGAAAGAAAAAGGGACTTTCAGCTACCATGTGTGTCTCTGATCGTCTGCCTATTTTTCTCTTTCTCAAATGAGGGAGAAATAGAATTCCTAGATTTAATCTTTCCTTAACCAAGAATTAAGAGAATGATGTACCATGGACTTTAAACAGAACAAGAAGGGAAGTCCGAGGGGGTTTTAAGATAGAACATGGCAGGAGGTGAGGCCATGTCCAATGGGCTGGCCCTTTGTGTTGGCATCATGGAGGTGCTGGGTTTAACTCTTCTCCTACCAGGGAAACCAGGCTCAGAAATAGACTTCAGGGGCAACTTGCTGGCTCACTTGATAGAGCATGTGACTCTTGACCTCTGGGTATGAGTTTGAGCCCCACGTTGGGTGTAGAGATTACTTAAAAATAAAATCTTAAAAGAAATAGACTTCAAATATCAGAATAATTTCTAATCAAGCTGGGTTGGGAAACACAGCTTGGATCTACAGCCAGTTAAGTTGCTTCAGACTAACTGACTTGTCTATCCACTTGCAGGATGACTTGTCTGAAAGGGAGTTCCCCAGAGCCACCTGGAAGGGTCTGGGAGAGAGGGGAGGGGAGGGGAGGGACATGGGTACATGGAGGGAAGGGCAGAAACGTGAGAGGTTGAGAGTCTGGGAAATGACAGATGACCTGAGAGGCTTGTAGTCAACTGTGGAACAGAGATAAGAGGCAGAATGAATTTGGTCTGACTTTAACAAAAATTAGGGCTCTGCACCCAGGCCTGAGAGGGTCCAGCTGAGGGCAGGCAGGAGGCAAATGAACACTGGCTGGTTCTGCATCCCACATTGAGGAGGGTAAGTAAGAGTCAACAGCAGAAAACAATTAACCAGAAGCATGTGATTCTCACGGGGGACTGTGGGATTGGCAGCAGCTGCTGGCTGGGCTGGATTGCCTTTCTCCACAGTTAGCAGTGTTGAAGAAGAATTATTCGTGACACTCGTTAAAGAGCAGTAAGGCAGATTAGAGAGATTATCAGGATAGGTGTAGGGACCACTGCAGTGCGGTCTTGCAATAGGGTAGAGAGATTGGGCTCAACTCCAAACACAGCAAGGAAAAGTGAGAATTTATAGTCAAGGAGCAGAATGGGGGTCAGTAGATGGGAAATCATTAAGGAAACACGAGAAGTAAGAAGACATTCTGATTAAATTGACCAGACAGGATTCGTGCTGAAGGTAGGCCAGGATGATCACACATCAGCGGGGGGATGTTAAGGAATGAGGAACCTCATCCAATAACCAGGTGATCAGGTATCAAAGGCATGAGATTCTACCTACCTTGACTTAGCAGGATTCTTGCTAAAATTGGACAATATGGAGGCAAACATGGAAGTCCGTCAGTTGAAGCCTAGTTAAAAAGAGCCCAGAGGAATCTGATGAGACTCGGGCAGGAGAAAATCTTTGTCAGTAGACATATCTCCACCAGTCTCAGAATAGGGGCCTCTGACAGAAACCCCCAGCTCCCCCAGCTGATGAGATGGGCTGTCGCCATCTCTCAGTGTGAATTTGCCTCAAATCGTTTTTCAAGATATTGAGGCCCTTAATATGTATAAAACGTTATGAGATGGAACCATACAAAACTGCCAGATATTTGATTTATTTATTTGAGAGAGAGAGAGCATGCACAAGCACACATGGGGGGGAGGGCAGAGGGAGAGGGAGAAGCAGACTCCCAGCTGAGCAGAGAGCCCGACATGGGGCTTGACCTGAGATCATGACCTGAGCCGAAGGCAGGTGTTTAACCGATTGAGCCATCCAGGCTCAATGGTTAAATCAAATCAAAAAGTTGATGGCACCAGTTCTGGTGCCCAGAACTGCCCGTTTTGAAGTTTACCATCTGTCAACATCAGCGATTTCAAATAATTCAACTTATTGCTAAAGCAAGCCCTTGGCTTGTTCAGTGCTGTGCAGTCCACTTCAGGATTAGGGAACCATAAGGGTCCTCCTAAAGGTCTTAGGGTTCAGGCTATCCCCAGAGGACTCTGGGCTATTTACTCAAGAATAACCCTGATGATAATGGCACTGAAATCCCCCATAATTCTGTTACCACGGATGATAGAACACTTTCCCGGTGTGATTAATTCACTGACCTAATCAGACTTTTAAACCCTGAAATTAGAACCCAAACTCCACCTGCCTCACTACGAATGAACGACCTCACCACCTACATCTCAGAGAAGAGTATGTGGGGTAAGACTTTGTACCATCTCCCGCCTAGACACTATGTCTTTATCTCCAGCTGAATTCTCAGATTATGTGGAAGTCTTTGACTATATTGCTAAAGAATCAACTTAGAAACACTCACTCTGATTATATTCTATTGAGCCACAATACAAATGGATGGCAATTCGCAGCTACATAACTAAATTCTCATACTGGGGACTGCTATCACCCACCCACCCTGCATACTGTGGCCAGGTGATCTTTCTGAAATAGAAACCTGAACGGGTCCTTTCTGTGACTTAAAGGCATCAAGCACCGTGGCTTGGTTCAGGAATCCCACCGCAGCATGTTCCCACCACCCCCCACTTCTCCACTGTTACCACCTGCCGCCTCTTCTTCACCGTGCTCAATTACTTTGCTTCCTGGAACGCATCATGCACTTTATGCTTCTGTGTTTTCCACATGCTGATTCTTCAGCCCGTAAGTTGTTTTTTTTTCCTGTCAAGACTTTACTCAGCTTAAGTTTTCTTTAAGAAATACTTGAATAAGACGCCCCTTCTCAACGGTCCCCTATCCTCTCATACATACGTCTTTCTTTGCTTGTATCCCACTATATATTTCGTCTTAGTTTACTAACCTATGCAATGCACAGGGCATGATATGAGTGGACACAAGGCATTTTGAGTCAGAACTCCACAAAATAACTTGTGCTCAAAATACAAATTGAGAATACTTGTCTACAGGTTTACAATTTAGCTTCCTAGATCCTAAAAATGTATGAATATATCTGAACTATGCATAATTACGCTTTATAATACTGAAAAAGTTTGCAATTTAAATTCATCTTTGCTAGTTATTTGTGTGCGTTGAAGCAGTCCTTCTGAATGGCTTCGATCATAGCAATTACTGAGTACCTACTCTGAGCCAGGCACAATGCTAAGTGCTACCTATACCTGGCTTAATCCTTGAGACTACACTCAGAGTTCTCATTTTAAAGATGAGAACACGGGGCGCCTGGGTGGCTCAGTTGGTTAAGCGACTGCCTTCGGCTCAGGTCATGATCCAGGAGTCCCGGGATCAAGTCCCACATCGGGCTCCCTGCTCAGCAGGGGGTCTGCTTCTCCCTCTGACCCTCTCCCCTCTCGTGCTCTCTGTCTCTCATTCTCTCTCTCAAATAAATAAAATCTTTAAAAAAAAAAAATAAAGATGAGAACACAGAGTAGACATTCCCTTCAATTTACTGGATTGACGAATAGAGGTTTTGTATGTTCTGTTGGTTTGAGTTTTCACCTGACTTGCAACGGAAGCAGTACAATGTCGTATCTGAAACACATTACATCTTGGCACAGAAATGTAAATATTTCGATCTTCGAGCAATTCAGCTTCTCTTTTTCCTGCCCCATCTACTCTTTGTTTGCTTCAATAAGCACCTGGTGACCTTTCTCCTAATTTGCCAGTTCTTTGGATCTTCCCTTTCCTTCGGTTTTATTAAGAGGCTAAGAGCCTAGAATCACTGGTCAGCAGTTGGATTTCCAGTGCTGGCCAGATCACTCAAGAGGTATATCCCTGCCTGGTGGATTTTCGATGGCAATAGAATCGGATGACAGGAAAGTTCAGAGAAGATGAATGGCTTGAGCTGATGGGCAGCATTTGGAATTGGGTTTTGTTTTCTTCGAGAAATGCAGTGTCATTTTTCTTCGTCTTCTCCTGTCTCTGCTGAGACTGTCTAGGGGATGTCTTTTAATGTGAAAAATTGAGTAATGGCTTCATAAAAAGAAGTCCTGAGAAAATGCCTCCTGGATCCCAACTTAGCCTCAATTCACATGAGCTGCTCCACAGAGTGATGGGCTTTTTTTTTTTCCTTTGATTCAATTAGGCTTCAGTTATGACCCAGGAAATCAGCTTCTGGACTCAATGGGAATTGTAGGTAAGAAACAAACCAGACACTCCATGCTTTTGCTTTGGAAGTCTTTGGATCCGTTGTTTCCTCCTTAAAGAGTTCGGATGTGGTGGTAACTTCTAGGTTTTCAGAGTCTTCCCTGAAGCTATAAATGAGAAGCTTCCAGTGTCATTTGGCTAGAGCTCGAAATAGGATCCAGGTGAGGTTATAGGACGCACATGCGCGCACATACACACGCCAACCAAGAACTAAAGGAAACTGAAACAGGCAATACTCATCTTAAAACCCAGTAAAACCCAAGTGTTGCAATAATTATTTGCAGGCGTTAAGTGATAGTGTGCATAAAGTAAAATTTAAAAATACTACAACACCAGGCTGCCCTTTACTCGCTCACCCCGACCCTTTTTTCCCCCAGCATCTGGACCAAGGCCTCAGCTCCAGGCGTCCCTACTCGGGTGGGGCTTCCTGGTAATCGGAGTTGTCCATGAAGCTGTTTAAACATGCATATTC
This sequence comes from Neomonachus schauinslandi, assembly GCF_002201575.2. Classification (NCBI taxonomy): domain Eukaryota; kingdom Metazoa; phylum Chordata; class Mammalia; order Carnivora; family Phocidae; genus Neomonachus; species Neomonachus schauinslandi. Next base: position 15,536,011 of record NC_058409.1, read on the forward strand.
TCTCTACACATTCTGATGCCTGGTCTAGGAGAATCTATACTTTTTTTAAAGCTCCATATATGGTGCACCTTACTGGCACGTAACCCAAAAAGAACCTGCAGCAAGTTCTCTCCTCCACCACCCCCTTCCCTCGACATTAAAAAAAAGAAGATTCCAATTCCCTGAACAAGTCTAGAACTGCCAGGAGACTCTTGGAGGATTCTTAGCAGTTCTGACTTTCTGATCCTCGCTTTGCCTTTTGAATTAAGGCAGATAGGGTAAATCAGGTTTTCCCAAGCCGCAGTGGGGGTTTTATCATCTTGTCACTCTAAAGAACGTTGGCATCATCTGCATCTTGGGGAACTTGTTAGAGGCACACAGCCTCGGGCCTCACCTACTACCGAATCACAATCTCTGTTTTAACAAGATCCGCTCGGTATTTGCAGGCGCATTAAAGTTGGGGAAGTTCTGCTTTATCTCTCTATCTCTGATAGGCACCGAATTGGTTTTTATAGGTCAAGCCTAAGCCATGCTCCTCTGGGCTAGCATCTTTGCCTGAAGGTCTCTGCAGTTCTAAATCCCTCCAGGCTTGGGCCTGCCCATTTCTTCTACCATAGAAAGGATGGAGGCTGGGCGCCTGGGTGGCTCAGTCGGTTAAATGACTGCCTTCGGCTCAGGTCATGATCCTGGAGTCCCGGGATCGAGTTCCGCATCAGGCTCCCTGCTCGGCAGGGAGTCTGCTTCTCCCTCTGACCCTCCCCCCTCTCATGTGCTCTCTCTCTCATTCTCTCTGTCAAATAAATAAATAAAATCTTTTAAAAAAAAAAAAAAAAAAGAAAGGATGGAGGCTGGACCCTTAAAGCTGAGCTCTTGCTTTATACCCTACTGTTTGCCTACAAAAATCTCTAATGTCCACATGGTCCTCCTCTAGCCTGTTTGCACCGGGATCATCTCTAGCTGGGTTGTGCTGGCCTTGTAGTAGGGACATGCTATTAAATGTGCAGAACATTTCTGAAGACAGCCGTTGGCTTAAAATTCCATCGTTAGCTGTGCTTTCATGAAACAGAAGATATGATCTCAAGTCGCTGGATACAGGTGTGAAAATGGGTAACAGCTGCATCCTTGTGCTTTGCCATTCATAGTCCAATGCTAACCAATAGTCAGTTTATCCTTACACAGAGGATGCAGAAAACTAGAGCACCAACCCAAAAATGATTAATGTTGACACTAAATCAGAATTCCAAATGAATAACCTATTTGGTTAATTAACGGTCTCCTATAAGAATTTATTCAAATAGTGCCATTTGATCTATGGAGGAATAAGGTGCACATCCCTGAAATATTTGAAATACTGATAGAGGGTAAATACTAGGAAATTGAAATCTGAGCTGTTAAAGTGTCTGATTTAAAAAAAAGTGTCTGAGGGGCGCCTGGGTGGCTCAGTTGGTTAAGCGACTGCCTTCGGCTCAGGTCATGATCCTGGAGTCCCAGGATCGAATCCCGCATCGGGCTCCCTGCTTGGCAGGGAGTCTGCTTCTCCCTCTGACCCTCCCCCCTCTCATGTGCTCTCTCTCTCTCTCTGTCTCTCATTCTCTCTCTCAAATAAATAAAATCTTTAAAAAAAAATGTCTGATTATGTCCCTCTTGATGACACAGCTCAGTTGTAAGTTTAATAAAAAGGATTACCTGCCTGTCCATCAAATACTTACTGGGAACTTGGTATGCTCTGGTTACTCTAGCTGTGGGGAATGACCATTTCGCAAACAACATTTACAGAAAATCTATGTGCCAGATACTGTGTACTCAAGATGCAGAGATGAGGAAGACATTGTCTCTGCCCTCAAAGAGGTACAACGTACCAGAACAAGGCATGTAACTAACTGTAATGTGATCAGGTTCTATGAAGCATTTAGGGGCTACAGGAATGCTCCCAAAAAGGAGGATCTCTTCTCTCTTGGGGAGGCTGCAGTTTTATAGAGGATTTTCTTTTTTTTTTTTTTTTAAGATTTTATATATTTGAGAGAGAGAGAGAGCATGAGCGGGGGGAGGGGTAGACGGAGAGGGAGAAACAGGCTCTTCTCCCTCCTGAGGAGGGAGCCCAATGTGGTGTTTGATGTGGGACCAATCCCAGGACTGTGGGATCATGACCTGAGCCAAAGGCAGACGCTTAACTGATTGAGCCACCCAGGCACCCAACATAGAGGATTTTCTTAAAGGATTTTCTAGACAGATGAAATAGAATAGTAAAGGAATGGAAGCATGCCATAAGCATGTCATATTCACAGACCTATGGGAAATTTAATATGCTTGGAGTTTAGTTTTGTGAGAAGTAGGCAGATGGTGCTGGAGTGGTAGGCAGGGGCCAGACCTCACATGTTTATGTTTTTGGACTTCTTTTCCTCTGGGTTGATGAGAGGCCGTCAAATATTTTTGAGCAGGGGAAAGCATCAGTTCCTGGGTTAAGCCTATTACGTAAATTAATTCACCTGATTCTCAAAACAGCTCTATGAGATGAGTAGTATCCCAATGCTGAGGTGAGGAATCAGGTTTACTGTTTCACAGCTAACAAGTGGCAGAGTTTGGAGCCAAACCAATCCGTCATCAATACATGAATAAGCTAATTAGAGATTTAGGTCTACCATAGATAAAGCAAATGGCCAGCAACCAAGCCCCATGCTGTGTGATGTTGACTAGAACAACAGAGGTGGTAGGTGGGGGTGGGAATCTTTATAGGCTGGAGCAGCCAGAGACCTCTGCATGGAAGGAATGGGATTGGTGTGGGACTGCAGTTGGAAGGTGAGGATAGCTTGAGAAAACTGAATCCAAGAGTGCTAAAGCCCGCGGACCATGCTGCCCCACCCAGCCTAATCTGTGTATCGGCTGTCTTCCCTCGCTGTTCTATTCTTATCTCCCACACTGCCCCCTGTCCTGGTCCAAGGGTTTGCTTGCTCTCTTCTCAAATTTTCTTGCTTTGACCATCTCCCTAACCAGGAGTGGAGAGGGGCAGGAGAAGGGAGTAGGGACTGGGAGGTAGGAATCTTGTCTATGCCATGGGAGACCTCTGTGAGCTGGAAGCTCCTGGTTTTTGATATGTTAAAGGGGAAACAAAAAAAAAATCTATGAATTACCATCCCAAGCTGGTTGATATGGTTATCCTTCCTGCTAGAAAATTCTGTGCATGTCGGGAGATGAATATATTGTCTCTACTGGCTTTCTTGTTGTAACCAAATCTTAATCTTCCTCTAGGCAGATGGATTCCTCAGGTGGATTAGGGGAAAATGTGCTCACAGATGCGGCAAAGAAAGCCTATTAATTATAAAAATTTGCCCCTGGTATCGATCATGGGTGGTGTCTTTAAGAAATATTTTAGGATCATGGAAAAATGCCAAGATTCCTGAATGATATAAATTTACTTAAAAATGTCATTTTTATCCAAATTCCAGTTACCCCTTCCCTGGGATGGAGCTGCAGATTTAGGAATATTTGCAAATATCATGTCTTCCCATTAAAATGAAAGCATCTCCACAGTTGCTATATACTGAGTCACACTTTCTCAATATAATACGTGGTGCTGCCTGCTTACCTCAGCCCCAATTTTATTCATAGCTTTACTCCACAAATAAACCCAGATTCTTACAAAGATTTATATAGACACACATACATACACATATATAAGGATAAATGTATACACACATATAAGGATATATATACACACATGTATGTAGAATGTATGCACACATTTAAGGATATATATGCACCTATATAATTATATATATATGCATGCACCCATATAAGGATATATACACACACGCACCTATATAAGGACATACATGCACCCCTATATAAGGATATATATGTACCCATATAAGGATATATACACACACACACCTATATAAGGTCATACATGCACCCCTATATAAGGATATATATGCACCCATATAAGGATATATACACACACATGCACCAATATAAGGACATACATGCACCCCTATATAAGGATATATATGCACTTATATAAGGATATATATACATGCAAGTATATAAGAATATATATATGCACACACATATAAAGATATGTATATATACACATGCACATATATAAGGATATATATACATACACCTATATAAGGGTGGATATATACAGGCACATATATAAGGATAGATATGTACATGCACCTATATAAAGCTACGTATATATACATACACACACACACCTGCACCTGTATAAGGATATATATGCATGCACCTCTATAAGGATGGATATATACATGCACCTGTATAAGGATATGTATATAACCTTAAAGTCTCCATTTAAGTCTCTGTCCATACCCATCAAGAAATGTATTTTAATCTGTCTTGCTCATTGTCTTTATTTGATATTGAGATAGATTAATTATGAGCCATTCTAATGTGGTTAGTATGTTTGAGCTTTAAATTACAGCTTTTCTGTCTCATCGATGGATTTGAATGATTTCCACTCATGAGCTGTTAATTAAAATTTCTGGCCCATTTATTTATAAGATTTTCTACTTAAATAGTCCTTTGCCACATCTGTACCTGTTCAGTTTATTTAAGAACAAGAGCCTTTGCATTAATTTCCTGTTCTGCTGCCAAAGTTAACCTCCTGGAGTTTTTTAAAAATGTGAGTCTCTCTACATAGCGACAACACAAAGGCGTAACATAAAAAAAGGGTTCTGCTTCTCCTCGCCTGTTATTAAACGGGCCGGCCCCAAAGATAAGCCAGACTCAGGTTTCATGTCGGCCCGTGGGGATTTTGTACGTGCATGTGTGCAAAGTGATACATGCAAAAAGGCACAAAGTTGGCGCGGGCACACTGACCTCTGGAAAAGGGGGGAAACTACGCACCCGACGAAACATGCGGTTGTGAGGAGATGCGCCCTAACTTTTTGCCCACACAGCTGGTTGGGGCAGAGGCTGTAGGGGGATGGCGCCCAGCACTGTGAAACATTAGGTTTTTAGAAGTGAAGTTAAACTGATAAATTAGACCTCATTTATTGAACAGCAGTTAGAGTCGATTGCCTAGGGAGTCGTTTGACACCTTTGAAGACCCTGCTAACTTAATTGGTGATAGTTTGGGGGCTGAAGGAAACATTTAAGTCTGCAGCGGCAGGACACCGTGCCGCATGAAAATGGAGGAGACAGGCATTCTCTCTGACAAGGGGAGTCATATATAGATTTTTGTGTCCATTGTTTTCGCTTATTTGTGTGTGTGCTTTACTCAGTCAATCAAATATAATTGACACCACTGGGTTCTGTTGTTTTGTAGATGACAGGAACTAATGCAAGGGGAAAAAGCTGGAAGTAAACTTCCCCCTGAAAGGCTGTGAAAAGGTTTTTCCACCCGGCCGTGACATTTTTTGCTCAATTGTATTAATTGATGTAGTGAGAAGGCACTTGGAAAGATGATGGATACTGATCACTGCACCCTTTTTAAGGTTGGGTTATATCTCGCTATTAGCATAAGCACTTGTTTGTGCCAGGAATGAACAGTGGCCAGAGAGAACAAAAGAAGAGATAAGACAGCACTTGAAGGAGGCAGAGCGTGGCGGTGGCCGTTTGTAAGGGTGCCAAGGCTACATTGGAGATGAACGTTTAGTCAAAGCCAAACTCAAAATTTTGAACTTAACATCTACGCCCCTACTCCTACTGCCTTTGAGGAGGTTCTGCCCCAGTTTTTGTGTGTGTGTTTTTTTAATTCCTTTGCCCAGAACAGCAAATGATTGTAAGAGTTTTCTTAAAGTCCCAAGTGCTTATGTGCCAGGATGGAAGACCGAGGGAACCCTACAGGCTTTGGGGCACCCTGGGACTAGTATTGCCAAATTATTCGGGCAAGGGGAGCTCTAGGTTTCAGGATGCTCATTTCTCAGAGTCCATGACCGTGGCAATGATGCGTTAGAGTAGAGCCACATGGCTCAGCAAGAGCGTGCCAGGGCTGAAATTACTTTGACTACTCTTGGATAGAGCTCTTCAAAGAGGATCCTGAATACTGAAAAAGGGAAACCTGGAGGAAGGAGTCCTTTCTTTGTCTGCAGAAGTCTTATCAGAAGGTTGCGAAAATATTCTGTGCTCATTTGAGATACGTGGTGTTGTGCGCTATCAGCTTGAGTCTTGCTTGGATCATCTCCCATGTGTAAATCACCTTGAGTTGTCTGAGTTTATCCTGAATGCACAGTGCAACTGTGTTTTCGCTCACACTCTGAAAATCCACCTAATTAAAACATTTAATTCCATTAGCTGATGGAATGCATCCATCAGGCACTTTCCATAACTTCTGTTGTTTGTCATTTAAATGTTGGATTGCATCATTCACTATTATAAAATTTAGTGGGAGGGTGGGGATAAGGATTAAAGGAAAGTGTCCATTATCTGTAGCTAAATGCGTAGTTCCCAGAGGGTGGAAGCCCACTCTTCACTGTTGTTCCAAGAATGTCTCAAGAAAGCATTTTATAAACCTCATCCAGAAGAATTTCCATAATACTTCCTGAGCAAAAAGCAAAACTCAGTTTTCCAGAACAAATCCAGATAATCTTCCTACTTTTCCAGGCATCAGTAGTTGGTCGTGGCAAGTATACAGGAGAAATATCTAGAAGGTTTAGTCATAGTGGGTATTTCGTGATATTTCTCAGAGAAAATCCATGAAATCATGCATTCATGCATGCATCCATTTACTCATTCTGCCACATGTTTATTGAGCACCTGCTATGTGCCAGGTACTGGGGGTATAACCCTAAGGGGAAAAAACGTCATCTCTGCTCTCCTGGATCATTCAGTCTAGTATAAGACACAGGTATTAATCAGATGAGAAAATGTAAGTAAATTTAAAATAAGTTTCAAATGAGGCAAGTGCTCTGAATGAGAAGTAAGTGGTCCTATGGGAGTTTATAACTGGGAAACTTTACCTGAACTGAGGGTTCAGGGAAGACTTCACTAAGGAAATAATGACTGACCTGAAGTGTGAAAAACCGAGTTACTTACACATGAGGAGTTGGGGTTGAGGCAGGAAGGAAAAGGACAGTTCAGTCACCAACACATGGCAAGAGGGATGACTTCAGTTCTAGGAACTCAACTAAGCCGGGATGGCTGACACCCAGGATGGCTGACATCCAGGCTGACACCTTGGCTTGTGGTAGGAGCCAAGTGAGCTAGGGACAGGGTAGACAGGAGCTGGACCACGCTGAGGCCAACACCTTTAAAATAACGGTACCATATAGGTATGTTGTCCGCTCCCAAGCTCTCCCTTCCTTATTGACCTTTTGCTCTTGTTGTTTTTTGAGATCTAGACTAGTGGTAATAGGCTTTCCAAATAGAAGTCTGGAGGACGCCTTTCCCAAAGCATCCTAAAAACACCTGCTCTAGCCTGAGGCAGAGCAAGAATAGAGGTTGAAAGGGAACTGGAGCACGCATGCTCTCAGTGGCCCAGGGAATCCTGGCTAGCAATGCATCCGCTGTTTCCATTCAAAGTGAAATGAACCCTTATCATTAGACAGCTTTGACTTTCTGCCTTCATTTCAATTTGGAAAAAGATTCAGATTAACTGGACAATGAAGAAATTTGCCAGAGGGGTGCGATTTTACTGCAGCAACACAGCGCCATCTTGGATGTGTTCTCCGAACCACCAAGGAGCAAAACCCTTTTGGTTTTTAAGAAATAATATAAGGAGCGAGACTTTTTCTGGAATCCTTGTTCCCGATGCCCTTCTAGAAAGGCTCTCCTGGCAGAAGAACAAGACTCAGCCATCACTGATTGCTGGTACCTTGGCTGTGATGACAGCAATAACAGAAAGAGCAGGGGTGGTGGACAGTCCCAGTACCTTGGAGAGAAGCTGCTTATTAGCACCAGCAGCTCTGCCCACTGTCAACTTTGAATACCCACAAAAAGCAAAATGTAAAGGCATGGAAGTCATCTGTGACTTGGAATTAAGCCCTGAAAAAGAAAACTGAACATGAATGTGATCCCCATGGCGGGGATCCTGGTGCAAAGAGTCATGCCTCCCTTGGCCGTGAGTTAGCGTGCTGCATGGGGCTTGAGCTCCTCCACATCCTCCAACCAGAGAGTATGGAACTGACAGTTCACAAGTCTGCCTGATAAGACATTTCAGAAGGAGACTGAATTATCAGAACATACTTTCAACAGAGATTCAATCTGCAACACACCTTTGGCAGCAAACCACATGGTGTCCTGTATGATTGGTCAAATTTCAGATGTTGGCCTCCACACACCATACCTGTCATGCCATTCCAGTATTCAGAAGCCACCCATTCCAGAGAAGCCTAACTCATCACTGTCCACCACCCACGCTATGTACTCCTTCCCATCTGCACGTATTTACGTGGGGTTTTTTCTGTCTGGAACATCCTCCTACCTACTTAGACCCCGCAGGCCAGTAGGGTCCACCCAAATCCCTTTCTCCTTGGTGTATCCTTTCGTTACCCAGCCTACTCTAATTCCTTGCTCCTTTCTGGTTAGAGCGTGTTCATCTGACCTCCCCAACAGGACTGCAAGTGTAAGAGAGTACAGTGGAATAATGATAAGTTAGCTACTGCTGCATGACAAACCACCCGAAAATGTTTAGTGGCTTAAACAACCACCATTTGCCAACAACCATTGTTTATAAGTCTGCAGGTCAGGGGTATGGTTCTGTGGGTCTGGGCCAGCCTTGGGTGATCTCTACTGCACTTACAGCGGTCAGCTGATGGTTAGGTCGATGGGTCTAGTGATCTTTATTGCGGGTGTTGCCCTTGAAATGTAGAGTGGAGAAGAAGCAGGTGGAGGCTGTGGGATTCCCCAGATCATGATGCAGGTCTGACGCCTGGGAGAGGAGTGGGAGAAGGAAGGAGGAGGAGGAAGAGGGAAGAGCCTCAGACTCCCATGCAGCCAGGTCGTGGGGGTCTTGGGAAGACAGTACCCATTTGAGGGCTTCTGTGTGGGGCACAAATGGCCCAGCTCCGGTGCCCCTGACATGCTGAGTCCTTAGCTGAGAGCAGCATGGGGGAGAACATGGCCTCAGCATGACTGTGGTAACAGCTGGAGCCCCCTGCCAGCAGGTTCTCTCTAGAAGGGAGATCTGAGTGGCACACCTCCTTAGCTGACATAGTGGCCTCAGAACTTCCTTGGAAGAGCAACTCAGTGCCAATCTGCCAAGAAGAGGGAATCTTAAAGTACCTGTGCTATATTACTTGACTTCAGTGGTTCCCAGTTGGGGGTAATGTTCCCCCATCACCCACCCTGAGGGATATTTGACAATGTCTAGAGATAGTTCGACTCACAGCTAGTGTGTTTGGGGTGGGGGGGGGGGAGGCATCTGGTGAGTAGAAGCCAGATATGCTGCTAAGTATCCTACAGTGTACAGGATAGCCCTCCACAACAAAGAATTAGATTCATGTCTTGTTTTACTAGGCTTTGCTTTATTGTACTTCACAGATGCTGCATTTTTTACACATGGGAGGTTCATAGGCACCATGTGTTGAGCAAGTCTATTGGTACCCTTTCTCCAACAGCATTTGCCCGTATCTCTGTCTCACATTTGGTAATTCTCACAACATTTCAAACTTTTTCATCCTTACTATGTTTGTTGTGGTGCTCAGTGATCTTTGATGTTACTACTGTAAATATTTTGGGGCACCATGAACCACAGCCATAGAAGATGGCAAACTTAACCAAAAATTGTGGTGTGTGTCCTGACTGCTCCACAGACCATCCATTCCCCTATCTCTCTCACTCACCCTCTCTCCTCAGTCTCCCTGTTCCCTGAGGTACAGCAGGACTGAAATTAGGCCAGTGAATACCCCAACAGTGGCCTCTATGTGTTCAAGTGAAAGAAAGAGTCACACAACTCTCACTTTAAATCAAAAGCTAGGGGCGCCTGGGTGGCTCAGTTGGTTAAGCGACTGCCTTCGGCTCAGGTCATGATCCTGGAGTCCCTGGATCGAGTCCCGCATCGGGCTCCCTGCTCAGCGGGGAGTCTGCTTCTCCCTCTGACCCTCCCCCCTCTCATGTGCTCTCTCTCGTTCTCTCTCTCTCAAATAAATAAATAAAATCTTTAAAAATAAAAAATAAAATAATAAATCAAAAGCTAGAAATGATTAAGCTTAGTGAGGGAGGCATGTCAAATTCCAAGATAGGCTGAGAGCTAGGCTTCTTGTATCGCATAGTTAGCCAAGTTGTGAAAGCGAAGGGAAAGTTCTTGAGGGAAATTAAAAATGTTAGTCCAGTGAACACATAAGAAAGTCAAACAGCCATATTGCTGATAGGGAGTAAATTTTAGCAGTCTGGAGAGAAGATCAAACAGCCTTCCCTTAAGCCAAAGCCTCATCCAGAACAAGGCCCTCGCTCTCTTCAATTCTGTGATGGCTGAAAGAGGTGAGGAAGCTGCAGAAGAAAAAAACTGAAAAACTGAAGCTCACAGAGGTTGCTTCATGAGGTTTAAGGAAAGAAACTGTCTCCGTAATGCAAAAGTGGGAGGGGAAGCAGCTCATGCTGATGTAGAAGCTGCAGTAAGTTCTCCAGAAGCTCGAGCTCAGATCATTCATGAAGGTGGCCCCACCAAGCAACAGATCTTCAATGGAGATAAGGCAGCCTCATACTAGAGGAAGATGCCACCTAGCACTTTCATAGCTAGAGAGGAGAAGTTGATACCTTGGCTTCAAAGGACAGGCTGACTCTCTTGTTAGAGGCTAAAGCAGCTGGTGACTTCGCAACTCATTTACCATTTCTGAAAATCCTACACTAAGTTGGGGCAGCTGCTGGCTCAGTAAACTGATAACCTTCTGGAAAAGAGTCACGATGCTAGGCACTGTTAAAAACATCCATGATTGATGGGAAGATGTCAAAATGTCAACACTCCTAGGACTTTGGAGGAAGTGGATTCCCACCCTCATGAATGACTTTGAGGGCTTCAAGACCTCTGTGGAGGAAGTCCCTGCAGATGTGGTAGAAATAGCAGGAGAACTAGAAGTAGAAGGGGAGTCCGCAGATGTGGTTGAATTGCTATAATCTCGTGATGAAACTTTAATGGACGAGAAGTTGCTTCTTATGGATGAGCAGAGAAAGAGGTGCCTTGAGAGGGAAGATGGCGTGAAGATTGTCGCAATGACAACAAAGGATTTAGAACATGACATATGCTTGGTTGGTGAAGGAGTGGCAGGTTTTGAGAGGATTGACTCCAGTTTTGAAAGAAGTCCTAGTGTGGGTAAAATGCTACCAAACAGCGTCACATGATACAGAGAAATCTTTCCCAAAAGGAAGAGTCCATCAACACAGCAAAGGTCATTGTCGTGTTACTTTAAGAAATTGCCGCAGCCACTCCAGCCTTCAGCAGCCACCACCGTGGTGGGTCAGTAGCCGTCAACATCGAGGCAAGATCCTCCACCAGCAAAAAGGTTATAACTCGCTGGAAGTTTAGACAATGCTTAGCATTTTTTAGCAATAAAGTATTCTTAATTGATGTATGTACTTTTTTTTGGACATGATACTATTGCACACTTACTAGACTACAGGATAGTATGAGCATATCTTTTATGTGCACTGGCTCTTGGCTCTTGCCAAAATATTCATTCAACTCACTCTTGCAAGATTCGCTTTATGGCAGTGATCTGAGACCAAACCTACAATAGTTCCCGAGTAGAACTCTACCTGGCTTCAAAAGTCAGTAATGTTCATGTTGGGGAAAACTACTTTGCCACAGATTTTTAAAACATCAACCATATTTATAAAAGAACACAGGGTGGTCGGTGTGGGCCAGCAGATAACACAGGTGGTTCATCATTGCTCATCAGACAGCCCTGTAAGCTCAAAACTCTACCTTCGCACCTTGTTCATTTCCTATCTCTGTGAAATAAATCACACACACACATTGAGAAGCTAGCATGAAGGCGGAATGCCACACAAACCCGGGACGCCTGCCTTGTCGACCAGCCATTGGTATAGAAGTCCCATGTATCGTTCTCACTGACTGCGCGGTGGAGGAATGATAAATTTTTTGGCAGAAGAGAAGAAAACAGAGTCCAACTGTATCTTTCCACGAAACACATGCCACATTCTTCGTAGGGTTACCATTCTAATTTAACACATAATTGTTCCACAATTTTTAGTTTAGGGGTGGTGGGGGAACAAAACCCCCATTTTCCATTCCTAGGAAGGAGCCCAAACACTGTCTTCTTTATTCCCTTTCTCCAGGGCAAAATTGTAGCTATGAAAATACACTCTGAGATGATAGAACACTCTCACAGCCAAGAGTGAAATTTCTCAGAGCACATAGGAGAATAAGAGTCTTGGAAATAATTGATTTGAAAATATGAAAGTCGCCCAACACATGAGATCACTCTTGGCAGCCTAAAAAAAAAAAGAAACAATTGACCATTGTGCTCACAATGTGCAAAACCATGCCCAGCCTTCCAAGAGCTCGGCTGAAGGTTGTAGGAAGAAATCAGACACGGAGAAATTTTTAAAAGAAGGAAAGGAAAGGAAAACCTGTTCGATCCCCTGCCTCCAGCCTGCACTGATTCCCACAGGTGATGGAGCAGTTGGTGATCCTGAAGCAAAGAAATTTCGTTGTCACGAAACAGTTCTGGGGAAAGAAGTGTTGCGTTGGGAAGAATGAAATGAAATCGAGAGGTAGAGGTTATCTGTGGATTTCAAGTGTCTGTTTCACTCATGTTCCTCTTTATCATAAGTAATCATTAAGAGACACGAAAGTTTTGTAAAAGTACCCAGAAGAACGAGTAAGGAGAGTTGGCAGAGTTCTACGATGACTTTTCTTGGTCAATGAGATTGTTTGGAAACCAAGTATGGCCTTATACTTCGCACAGTGTAAAGGTCCAACACAGCTATTACAATCTGATAATAAAATTGTCGAGTGTCTCTCTCCTTTACAGCTAATGTAGGCTTTACTTACAAGGAAAAAACCCAGTATCTGTTTCCGTTAGGAACCTGGCCTCCATTCATGGCAAACATCCAAGGAGCAGAGACTCTTGGTTTGAGCTTCTTATATTATGTAAGGAAATTCACAGACAGAAGGGTATGCACTAAGTCTCCAGGTGCCGAGACCAAACGAAGGATTTTTAAACTGACTTGTGCCATTTAAATCTTTATAAGATTCAAGGGAGGGATTTGCCTTCTCTTTTTTCAGTCCAGGGGAGAAAGAGACCAATTTGGAAGCTGGAAAATGTGGACCTCAATGTGCGCTCCTGGCGCCATGACCAACGTCGCTGACCTTCAGATTTTTTTTGTAGGTACCTGCCTGCCTTACCTCACCTAACAGGAAATAAATTCTATACCCAAAATAAAATCCCTTTGGCTCTTTGAAAAGCAAGAAGCCACGGAAGAAAGACTTTTTAGATAATTTCCTCTACCTCGATGGGCTCAGATCCAGGAGACAGAAGCAAAAACTGCCTGTCGCCCCCAGGTGTGCGTTCACTCACATTCGCTACCCAAGGCTTCCCGTTTTGATGGTTCCCCTTGATCAGAAAATGTAGAGCGCAAATGTGTGTTCTTAGATGCAGGAAAAATAAACATCCACGAGCTTCAGAAACACGCATGAGGAGCCTTCAGCTTGCATGATTCACTATAGCTTTTGACACTCTTCACAAATCAAGTCTGATTGGGTTTCTCATTGAAGCGATCTGACAGCCTAACCAGGAAGCCTCCTGGGGTTGTTCTTTCTTCTTCTTCTTCTCCTTTTTTTTTTTTTTTCTTCTTAGTAATAGATAAAAACAAGCCCAGAAAATAGTCAGTTTGGAAGTGGTAGTATCCAAACTTAGTTTTCTTTTTTATTTATTGTCATGCAATTGCTTCTTTAACCCACTCTATTGATCTTGAGTGGGAGGCAGGGGGGTTGGAAGGAAGAGGGGCATTGCTCAGAGTCCGGCCTCTGTGGTTTGGTCCTGAGGGAAAGAAATAAATAGTCCCCACCTAGAAGTGGGGGGGAACCCAGAAGATTGACTGGTTTGCAAGGGATCCCAGTGGATTCCTGCTTACACCAGAGCATCATTTAAGCCTATGTTCTTCCATCTACCTTGTTTGCAGTAAATAGCTGCCCATTATATCAGGTCAGGCAAGTGCCGGGACGTCACAGCTCAGTGGCCGTGATCTGCCCACAGAGCAGCAAGAAAGGTCCCCCAGAGGGCAAACGCGTGTGTCAAGTTCTGGAGCCGTCAAGGTTCTAAGCGACAGCTTATCTTGAGGGTTTAAAACATGCAAGCTGTCCCTGCTCGTTTCTGTCTCCTCCCCAACCCCACCTCTCCCACTCCTCTCCCATCCCCTCTCCCATTACGTCCCCCCACCCTACCCCCCCACACCAAACCCCAGTCTTTTTTCCTCTTGACACTCAGCTTGAAAGAAGACAGATGCTGGAGCAGTTTTCCTTAAGTTGGCTCTAATTCCATAAGGTGCAATCCACCAAACGCAACTCTGTCCATCTTTTGAAAAGGCTAAGATCCTGAGGCAGGCCCATTTATTATTTGTCTTGACACGAACACAAATATTTTCAGATGGGTTGGAGCCTGTCACTTCACTATCCTTATGTTCTCTGCCCTTAATAAATAACACGCATTAACGTTCTTAAAGGCAAACAAAGAACTGTATCCAGGGTACCATTTGTCCTGCAGTTGCCATGTTTAATTGAACATTTTATAGCACTCTAATGCCATGTCAGGTTCTTAATGTGACGTGTGCTCTACTCTTACATTATCAGGGGCTAAGAACATCAGAGAAGCTTCCTTGGATTTGTGTGCATGAGAAGCAAGATTTATCCTGTGCACTTCGCTGAATCATTTATGAGCCGCCTTATCTCACCCAGGCAATTTTATAACTCATAAATGGCCCCTCTGGTCTGCTGTCTGGATTTTGTTTACTGTAAAATCCCAAAATAGTATGACTATTTTCAAGAGAGTGAGCTAAATTTCACTGCAGGATGGAATTACTCTGTACCTGTCCTTTACCATTTATTGGTCCCTGATACGAGACATGGAACCGATGGGAGGCTGGGGGTACAAAAGTCTAGCCTTTTGGGATATATGGTCCTATGGGGCAAAGGTAAGAGCTGGTGTGTGCTAAACCCTTAAAGCAATTATAGTGTGAAGCAATGGACCTCTAGAAAATCTACTCTAGTCAAAGCCAAACAGCAATAGAACCTCTAGCTGCTTACATTCCCACAAAATTCAGCCTTGTCTCAGGAAAATGCGTATACCAAATCAACACTGAAAAAGTATAGGATGTTGGTTCAACCAGCAAGAGATTAACTGTTTTTAAAAAGAGAAAAGAACATATGAATGGTAGAGGTGGGGGGTCATAAAAGAATTGTGGGGAGCTGTGCTTTGTTGTGTCCTTTTCATTGAAGGAAAACTTTAAAAAGGAGATGGATGGGCACTGAGTCCTTATATTAGAGAGAACCTGCTCCCTGCATTACTAAATCCCTGTGCTGGACCCAGTCCTTGGCTCTGCACAGAGAACTGTCAGCCGTCAGCCAGATGGCACCATTCCATCCCAGCATAGACATGGACAGTGTAATTTAAACCTATTTCAGAGATGGCTTGTCCAGACAATGTGGTTTTCACCAGCACACAGCCATAGTCTCACATTTTCCCCTGAGTGTTCAGAGTTTCTCTGTGTATTTCTGGCAATAAATGCAAGTTGATGTGTATTTCTCACGTCTGTATATATCAGGGGGACCACGTTAACCTGCACCAAAGTTCCCATGTCATGCATAAAATACATGAGTCTGTGCTTTGAACCAAAAGCGTATATTTAATTTCTAAAAAAATTCCCTTTACAGGTCATTTGTAAGCCAACAGTGGGGAGGATTTGTTGATGTTTTTCATAGGAGGCTCTGTAGTACAGTGAGTTAGTGAGTTAGATATGTGTCTCATCGCTGTCTCTGCCATTTGCTTCTGGCCTCTCAGCTTACTCATCTATAAAATGGAAATAAGGAGATTTCTATTGTAAGCCTGTTACGAAGATTAAATACCAAGTGTATGACCCAGTATCTACAACATTCATAAGCACTAAATAAACGCCTGCTCTTGTGTTCATTATTACCAGATTCAGGTAAGTTTGATTTGTGAAACCCCAGAGAAGACTGTATAAAACTTGGCAGACATTTGACCACTGTCTTTTTCTTTGACTTTCCATCACGGATCATGGTAGCAGCAGGATAAGGGTGGGTCAGTCAACCCCATCAATTTTTTATTTCCACAAATATATATTGAGTGCCTCCCAGGTTTAGGCATTATGAAAAATGACAAGAGAGATGGCAGATACTCCAGCTGAATCGTCATGAGGTTTATAGTTACAGCTGAAAACTTCAGTCTTTGAGTTTATATGAAACATCCGGATAGGTTTCCAAGGTAGGTGGGGGAATTCTGGGTTCTATCCACCTACCGTGTACCCCTAAATCCACTAAATCTAATGATTCAGACTTTTTGGTCCAAAACGTCACTCCATCTTTTTTAGATTTCTTTGGATTTCCACCAATACCATCTTAATACAAAAACAACGTCTCTTTTCTTGAGCGAATTCACCATAAAGGACAGCTGACAGACCCATTCTTATCATTCCATCCTTCCAGTCATTGTAGAAACCTCTGTTACTAAAAGATTTCTTACAGATGGGCAATTCATATCAAGCCTATAATAAATCTTTCCATTTTCCCTAAGATGCAAATGTGAGAAACATCAAAGACATTCAATTACAAAAACCTATTTTCATTCAGTTAAGGACAGGAAAATTTATTATGGGTCGCTGTTTGCCATGTTTCACATGGGCATAAATGAATCCAATTTCAGTCAGGGTTTCAACTCTGTCCTGATAGGTTTTGACTGGACTAAACGCATGCCTCTTAGCTTGAGGAGATGCAATTCTACAAAGACACTTAAAGAATGAAGATAATATAAAAGTAAGGTAGATTCCCAGACACATCTAGGATTTGGCTCTGGATATTTTTTAAGCAGGGTACATAAGAGCTAGGACAATTGTGATGTTGATGGGTGGCTTTTGTCCCCTGGAACAACCTAGAAAGAAAGCCAGAGAACAACCTGAGAAGGAAAGAGTGAAAACATGTCCATCACAACCCTCCTGGGCACCCATTTGTTCCTCAAAGTCTTGTGCATGGTTTCTCGGCCTCAAGGTGCTATGTGAGGGATCTTGAGGTATGCTCAAGTACCTAGATACGTAGGGGCCTTGCCTTCTTTGTAAGATCCTGGATTTTATATCCCTTCTCTAAAAGGCTTCCCCCCTCTGCTCACTTAGGACAGGAAACCTCATGATAGCGAAGTTGTATTCTCTTTCAGCCATAGGATGTGAGTGAAGTGTCAAAGGGAAGCTGCTCCAAATGAAGCCCAAAGCAGGTTTCCACAGCACCCCCAGGCCCCAGGTGGCAAAGTGGATACAGCATATTGGTACAGTGTCCTGTAAAATAATATGACATTACTTTCATATCACATATCATTCAAACCCTGCATATCTCATGTATATACCCAATTCCACTCCCAAGTATATACCATAGAGACTTTGTTGCCTATGTGCACCCAAAGAGCTTTACAAGGATCATCTTAGCACTGTTTGTAATAACCAAAAAAAATGATCCAAGTATCTACTCACAGGAGAACAAATAATTAAACTGTAGTATTTTCCCACAAGAGATGATTACAAAGCAGTGAAACTAAATAAATCCTATCTTCATGCAATCACCATATTAAAAACATAACAAGGTATAAAAAAATAAGTCACATATATATGTGATGTATATATATACACACAGATACATATGAATATATACTGATGCTATTCTTGTAAAGCTCAAAATCATGCAAAAACTAAATTTGAGAAAGTATTTACCTCTAGGAGTCAGTGTAGGTTACAGGAGGAGTACCTTAGTAACAATAGTGTATTAAGAGTTTTCCTGGTCCTCAGTTGAGTAGTAGGTATACTAGTGGTTATTTTATTACTATGCCTTTTGGTTTACATATATCCTTCTGTCTGTATCAGTTATCACATGAATGGGGCGCCTGAGTGGCTCAGTCGGTTGAGCGCCCGACTCTTGGTTTTGGTTCAGGTCATGATCTCAGGGTCCTGGGATTGAGCCCCGGGTTAGACGCTACATTCTGCAGGGATTCTGCTTAAGGATTCTCTCTTTCCCTCTTCCTCTCCCCCTCCCCCCACTGTGCACACATGCTCTCTCTCTCTCTCAAATAAATAAATAAATCTTAAAAAAATATATATCACTTGAAAAAAAAGTCCCATTTTTAAAAATTTTACCTCTGGGGCGCCTGGGTGACTCAGTCGGTTAAGCGGCCCACTCTTCATTTCCGCTCGGGCCATGATGTCATGGTCGTGAGGTTGACCCCGTGTCCGGCTCTGAGCTCAGCATGGAGTCTGCTTGAGATTCTTTCTCTCCCTCTGCCCCTCCCCCCACTGGCCCTCTCTAAATGAATAAATAAAATCTTTTTAAAAAAATAAAAATAAAAATAATCTTATATAAAATCAATGGTCAGTGGACTTCAAACTCAATCACATATACGTGGACCTCATCCTGATAGGTAATTTCTGGGCTCCTGACAATGAGAGATATGTGAGTACTTTTCCTGAGTTCATCTGCAAGTCTTGCTTGAAATTAGCCAATGTTATTTATAGGCCTTTTCCACATCTATCATGGCTCATAAGTGAACTTCTAAGAGGCACATTCACTTGATAAAGCTTGTAGGAACTCTCTAAAATTGCCACGCTTAAAATATTAAATGCAATTGTACATTTTCCCATTTGGGATCCCAGCAGCATGATCTCCTTCCTCCCGAGGGACTTCACAGAGCTTTGCATGCAGACTCACAGACTAAGAAAGGAGTCCTAATAACGATCCTGTGTTTTACATGCTGATAAATTTCCAGAGTAGCTTTCTTTCGAAAAATCTTTGCTATTTTCTTCTACTTCAAAATAAGGTACTATAACCTATCTTCATTTCTCGGTGGGACAGGAAGTATGTAGAGGTTATATGCATTCCTGATTTTGAACCCTGGAAAAAGGCACTGCTCAAAATCATGAGGGATTGTACTAATGAAGCTATCTTCATTCCTCATATGTGTAGTTGAAATATATAAACATTTAAAAGTTAAAAATATGGGGGCACCTGGGTGGCTCAGTTGGTTAAGCGACTGCCTTCAGCTCAGGTCACGATCCTGGAGTCCCAGGATAGAGTCCCGCATCAGCCTCCCTGCTCAGCAGGGAGTCTGCTTCTCCCTCTGACCCTACCCTCTCTCATGCTCTCTCTCTCTCATTCCCTCTCTCTCTCTCTCTCAAACAAATACATAAAAATCTTAAAAAAAAAAGTTAAAAGTTAAAAATACGGAAGGACAAATATGGGTTAGCAATTCTTAATTATTTTGTGGCAGATCCCAGAGCAGAAAATGTTTATCCCTTTAGTCTGAAACACAGGGAACTATTTTCCTTGCATTATCAAAAAAAAAACCAAAAACAAAAACAAATGGAAAGAAAATGTTAAGGTCAGAATTCTGAAAGACATCTTAAAGTTCCTGATGGAGCTCTACTATGGGAATGGTAGTTATTCTGACCTAGTTATTAGGAAACGCTATGATGAGAGAAATTATTGGTTACAAAACCCCAGCAAAATATGTTGACCTAATGGTGATTCCTCAAAGGTAAGTCAAAATGTTCCACGAGCTTCTCTTATTGATTGTTGTTCCTGTGTGCACCTCTGGGAACACAACAGCAAAGAAATGTTTTGATTGGAGCAAGGGTGACCTTTTCTACGGAAGCGTTTTAAAAACCGCTGTGATATGCTGAAATAACTAACTGAAAAGATAACAAAGAGCTGGGGCGGGGGGGGGGGGGGGAGACTTATCATTCTGTAACCCGTGGGGAAATGGGCATTTTTATACTTTTCTTCAAAAATCAGGGCTCAGGTAAAATTTCTCCAGGCCAGCTCTGCAAGGCTGATGTTCTTGTTGGTGAGGTTTAATGTTATTATGTAACCCATGGGGGAGCAGACACCCACACTCACGTAGGTGTGGTATTCCCACGGATGCACAGATGGGGAAGCGTGACCTCGGAGACAGTAATCAGATGTGCCCACCACCCTGCCTTGTCCTTGAGGTTACATTGTCTTACC
Source organism: Neomonachus schauinslandi (assembly GCF_002201575.2). Lineage (NCBI taxonomy): Eukaryota > Metazoa > Chordata > Mammalia > Carnivora > Phocidae > Neomonachus > Neomonachus schauinslandi. The sequence goes on from NC_058409.1 coordinate 15,556,124, forward strand.
CCCCCACCCCAACATTCCCACATGGCCCCTGTTAGCCTTACTTCAGAGCTGGGAATTCTGAGGTCCAGACCTGTAAGTCACTTGCCTGAGGTCACACAGCGAGGGTGTGGAAGTCTGATTCTCTGCACAAACAGGGTTTCCAATAATGAGAATTAGGGATGGATGAGAGGATCAGTGGCATATCTTTTTTTTTAAGATTTTATTTATTCATTTGACAGAGGGAGAGAAAGAGAGAGAGAGCACAAGAAGGGGAGTGGGAGAGGGAGAAGCAGATTCCCCGCTGAGCAGGGAGCCCCATGCAGGGCTCGATCCCAGGACCCTGAGATCATGACCTGAGCCGAAGGCAGCCGCTTTACCGACTGAGCCACCCAGGCGCCCCGATGGGTGGCTTATCTTAAGAGGAAATTGTCAAATTTGAAGGATATCTGCTATGAACAATTGCTGAACAGCCCCTATAAGAAAATAAGAACCGGTTTCTACATTCAGCCATTTGCCACGGTAAAAACAAAAGGCAAGACATAGACTCAGCCCCTTTCTGCTTGAATTTTAACATTTTGGTCCAAATCTCACTTTCCCTTTCCCTGTGAGGGGATTTTATCTTCTCTGAAAGAAGCATTTCTTCATGTTAGCAGTTTGCTCTATTTATCAACAGTTTCATTCACCAGCTCTCCATATTTAGATCAAGCAGATGGGAGGACAAAAATATGGCAAATAGTTCCAGAAAAACAAATCTTTAATTTACAACCTGAGTCTCTTTGAGCCTGCCATCTTTATGTGCAGTTCATCGACTATAGCTATCTGGTGTTGACGGCATGAATCCAGAGAGAACATACAGTCAAGGACATGCTACTCTAATTTCCCCAATTAAAGAACATACCTAAAAGTTGTTGTCCTCATTGAAATGGACTTTCAAATCCACAGACGTTAAGAAATGGTTTGTTAGCTCAAATAGCTGATTAGACCTACAGAAATAAATGAAAAGAAGATGCTCTGTACCTGAAAGATAGCAAATAAATATTTCTCAGAGTTCTTCAAATAGAAGTCTAATCAAGGAACCAAACATTAGTACCTCACAGGTGTAAAGAGCATAGACTCTGGAGCTGACTCCCTGGGTTCAAATCTCCGCTCTGTTATTCCTTATCTATATGACCGTAGGTGATAGTTGAACTTGTTATGCCTCAGTTTTCTCTTCTGTGAAATGGGGAAAATAATATTCCCTACCTTCCAGGCTTATTGTAGAAAGATAGATAATTTAATCCACACATTGCCTTTCTGTTAGTGTTGGGCACATCGTGAGTGCTCCATGCAGGTTTTGCCTTTATTAATAAGGCATCCAAACATGCTGTATTTGGAGAAAAAAAGAGCCACGAAATGGAGTTTTTCAGCCAAGCAGCAACTGCGAAGATTTCTATACACAAAGCTTCTATTCCATCATGGTCTGATAAAAGTATATGGGGTCAGTCATGAAGAAAAACATAAAATGGAGTTTGCCCCTCTAGCATTTCCAGTCTTATGGCTTCCTGCTCCTCTGCTTTTTCTATGCTCTTACCTTATTTTAGGAGGCCAGTGTTTTCTGAAACCTCATAATAATGCATTCGATCATTCTACTGATATTCACTGAGTACCTACTATGTGCAAAGCATGTCCTATATACAGGAGACAGTAGTGACTAATAAAATTCTTGCTTCCCTGGAACTTAATTGTAAATGCGTATGATGGGGGTGGGGGCAGGGGATGGAATATGTCCATAAACCAAGAAGGTGGTCGTAGACTGTGAAGTTTTAAGATTGAAATGACAAAACGAAGAGTAAGGGAGGGCAGGGTAGACGACTTTAGTTGAGATATACAGGTCTCTCTGAGTAAGTAATACTGAAACTGGAATCTGGAAAAAAGACACGGCCATTCAGAGACCTTGGGAAGCATCCAGTGCCAAAGCTCTGGGGCAAGAAACAGCCGGTAATTTGAGGAAACAGGAAACACTCTGGTGGGAATGTGTGCAAGATGAGGCTGGATAGAGAGGTGACATTTTTTCTTCGGTCCACGTAGTTAAGGCTCATCAGTTTGGTTATTAACTCTTACTTGAAACTCAGTAAGAAGTCATTGGAGGGACTTTATGTGGGGAGGTGGTACAGTCTGAGTTATATTTTTAAATATTTTTGCTGCTTTCATATTTGTGAAGAATGAGTAAATAACTCATCTTTTTCCAGTCTAAATGAGTTTCAGTATACACATTACTGTGTTTACATTTGTCTTAGCCCAAACTCTTTTGAGTGGAATTTCTGGCTTCAGAAAGCAACTGTTGGATTATGTCTTGCTCCTGAATTTGCTGCCTGGGAACAAGGAAAACAGAATTCTTGTGAGTTCCTTGGTGAAGTTTTCCTCCCTTGGGTAATGTTTACTTCCCAGGAAGGAAGGTAGAGCAGTCTCCTAGTTTTGGTTCCTTGGGCTCCTTCCTAGAAACTGCTGAGGGCACTGGAGGGGAACTGGACTGGAACATTCTCTTTCTCAATGGCAGGCCCCAGCTTGTCGGTCCCAGGGACCCCTCCCTTTGACCTAGACCAGCACCGAGCCTTTTCTTTTTCCTTCTTTCTTCTGCTCTGGTTCTGCTTGGTGCTGAGGGTGCATCCAACTTCACCATCTCTCTCCGCTCCCCGTGCCCTGCTGTAAAAGGTACTCAGTGGTTCTCCCAGGCACCCAGCTAGGCAGGCCATTTTTGGCTCCTTAGCTCATGGTGCAAAGGAAGAAATCTATACTGCCCTCAGCAACTTCAGACAGAGGTAGAGGTGACACCCATCACCAGAGCTTACTGGTCTGTGGCGCATTTATTCTGTGTCATTGAAAGGGAGTACGTTCTGAATGCTAACACACTTTGGCCTAAAAAATAGTTATTTTCTGCATGAGTAGATGGTCCCTTTAAATTGAGCTTCAGGAGAAAACACCAAGATCAGTCAGAAGAGAGGACACATGCCGGCCTGGGCAGCCAGCAGTGAAAATAGTAGTAATAGTTATACTATATATATATTTGGGCTATATGTATATATAATTGGGCTGTTATATATATAATAGCCCAATTATATATATAGTTGCCTTGAATATTCACAATGAACCCATGATGTAAGTACTATCCCTCCTGGTTTGTTGTTGTTGTTATTTGTTTTTTATCCCTCCTGTTTTATAAATGAAAATAATGCTAAGAGATGTTTAGTAGGTTGGGCAAGGCCACGCAGCTTTTAACAAGAGTCAAGGATCACACCCAAGCAGTCTGTCCTCAAGGGTTGTATTCTTCCTCCAATTTCTTTTTGAAGTATGAAGTTTTACACCTAATTATACGGCACTTCCATTAAGGAGTAATGTTGAATGCTCTGTAGAAGCAGAAAACTTAGCGGGAATGCCAACAGGATATAATCCTTTTGACCAGAACTCCATCTTATTCAAGATGCACCATTGTTTCCTACTGTGATACCAGTTGAATTTACTGCCTGTGCACTCTTCATGACACTTTTCATGACCAAAAATGCTTCTCCCAAAGACCATCAAAGATGATTTTCTAAAGCAGAAATAGACCCATAAATACAGAGAACAAATTGACGGTTGCCAGAGGGCAAGGGGGTGGGAGGATGGACAAAATGGGGGAAGAGGAGTGGGACACACAGGCTTTCAGTTATGGACTGAAGACTCATGGGGTTGAAAGGCCCAGCAAAGGGACTATAGTCAATGATGTTCTAATAGCATTGTACCGCGACACACGGTAGTTACACTTGAGGTGAGCACCGCATAACGTACAGACTTGTCCAATCACAATGCTGTACATCTGAAGCTAATGTAACATTGTGTGGCAACTCTACTTCAATGAGAAAAAAAAAAAAAAAAAAAGATGTCTCCCTGGAGGAAGCAGTGCCTAAGCCGAGTTTTAAGCAAGATTCAGGATTTAGCCAGGCAAAGCTCTATGTCCAGGATGAGTGCAAAACAGCATTTCTTTACAAAATGAAAAAAAGTGAAGGGACTAGGGCTGTGGTATATCACAATAACAAGGATCATGCTGCTGAACACAGCGGGTCTCAGCAAGCAATCTTCCCTGTATAGAAATAAATATGGCTATGGGGGTCTTCCCATTCTTTGGGCAAGCTGACTTCAGTCCACTCTCAAAAAATAAACAAGGAATAGATAATGTCTGTCAGCCTCATAGTATTAATAAGGTCTAGTCCGCATTGGGTCCTGATTAAAAGAGACCCGCTCTTCCGAGAGCCATATTGTGTATTTCTCCATAGTCGTACCATGATAAAATCAAGTCTGGCCAGATTATAGAAGATGGCTATTTTTTCAAGTCTCAGCACATATTAATATAATAAATCTAGCTACCCTAGCAGATAAGATTGCATGCTGACAGGATTCTTTTTTGTTGTTCTTGTCATTATTATTATTTACCAAGATGGCAGAATTGTTTTTAACTGTTTCTCTTTTTTTGACAACCTTTGGAGACATAAGAGACGTGTACCTATATGCTCAAAGAAATGCAGTTTTGCTCCGCCCTCAGGAACACAGATGTGTGCTGTATTGATGCTAGATATTTTCTAAAGCACGTGTATACCCCGTATCAGTCTTGGGGCCATTGCATTGCTTTAAAAAAGTTCATTGCGTCTGGATTTCTTAGGCAACCACACAAAGTGACTATGTGGGAAAGCAGCCTTTGCAAAACTGTGAAGGTCTATGAGTTGCGTTTCGAAGTGCCAAAACCAAGGTGCCAAAAATACTTACTAAAACAATCACTGTGCCAAAAATGCACACGTATTAAATTTAAGTTACAGAGTAACTCAGCAAGACACTTCAAGTAGAGTTTCCAGTGGCTCGTGGGTCTCAGATCACAAGCAGGCAGTAACGTGAGATTAGACATGTTTTCTTTTCTACTTTTCTGTTCATCATTACTCCTTTATGAGTCCAATAATATGTATTTGTGACTATAAAAAGTTTGGTGATAATGAAATGAGAAAATAAAGTGTGTGGGAACTCCATTGGCTTGACTTGTACAGAGACGGTCCCCAAGGCCAGCATTGTTAGAAGTTAGAAAAAATGTGCCTCAGGAGCTCCACATCAGTAAGCTATCACAACTGCTATTGCCAACTTAGCCACAGAGGACGGCCTTCACTTGTGTATTTATGCCAGAGTTCATAGCCTTTTTTTGGTAACCCTCAACCCGGCTTAGGTCTACTCCTACTGCTGTGTCTCCAAAGTTGGAGGAAGACAGTCAGGCAGGTAATACTCACACTCTTAAAGCTGATGGCAGTTGAGAAAAATCTCCCAAACATAAAGCCCGGCTGCTATTCTCAGCTCCAGCCTGCCAGAAGACTCCTGGTGAACTGTAGCACTTCCTAGATAAAGTGAGACATTCAACCCTTTGGAGCTTGATCACCAACTCAAGATTTTAGCCTGTAGTTCATTGAGTGGTTATAGAGTGGGCATCCTGTACCTGGGGTCCATAGTTCCCTAGGAGATCAATAGATAGTCTTAAGTGGGCCCATGAGCCCCTGAAAACATAAGAAAAATTTTGTATGGGTGCACACACAACACATGCAATTTTCAGGGGACTCTGAAATGAATCTATGCTCAAAAAAAGTTACCACCTATGGATTAGTCCCTAGCATAATTCATCCCATTTGATAACCCCAGAAGATCTTTGAACAATCATCTAGCACACTCAGCTTGGCTACATAATTGCATTCAGATAATTCCCAAAAGCCACAGTCAAAGCTGGGCCAACCGTAGAAGTAGGCTAGAGACCTGTACCTGAAATACAACAGCATACCAGGAATTGCTCGGTTAATTTCTATGGCCCTTCCATTGCGATTAGAATTAAGGTAGGAAAAAATGAACCCTCTGAATTTCCCATTTGACTTCCACACACTTAGGATGGGTATAACTTTGCTGTGGCCAGCCCCCAAACCATCCTACCACCAGAACTACTTTCTTAAAACTTGTATCTGATAAAATAACACACCCTTCTTGAAACCTTGTAACTGTGGCTTTCTAACACCTACAGTGAGAAGTTCCAACCATGGTTTAAGGTGTTCCATGATCTGTTCCTGCCAGATTTCAGCTTCATCTGCCACCATTTCCACTTGGGCGCCCAGTGGTCCAGCCAGATCAAAATACTTGATGTCTTCATGGTTCTCCACTCTGTAACCATATACACCACACAGCCCTCTTTGAAAATCCCTCTACCTCATAAGCTCCCTTGCATGCTTTGAGACACAGCATAGAAAAGATTACTTGAACTTCCCCCATAATGTGACCCATTTTCTCCTTTGTCCTTCAACTTTTATCTGCCCCACTAGCTCTTATCACCCTGCACCATACATACGTCTGCCTCTTCTATTAGATCGTAAGCTCCTTGAGTTCAGAAACTGTGTTATTCGTCTGTTGAGCCTCAGTGTCTAATATGGTAGGCAACCCATAAATATTTAGTGCACTGGACATCCTGTGGATGTAAGCAAATGAAGGACTTGTGCCAAGGGCTCATGAACTATGGGTATGAACAAGTGGTTCAAATGATTGCCATAGATCAACATTGCAACCTCTGATTCTGCAGAGGATGTTTGCATTCCACCCTAATGGATGATCCCCTCACATGAGATGGGGGAGCATGTGACAGTAAGGAGGCAGTACCCTTGGGTGGGTGTGTGCATTGTGAAGAGATGATACATTCCCAGTGATCTGTAGGTACAGAACCTGGTCTTCTGAAAACTTCCTTTAGTTACTTGTTAAGGACATGGCCTTATTCTTATTCTTATTCTCTGATGTATACCTTTCCCTCTCTTCCCTGTCCCAGCAAGCATTGGCTTTGACTCCAATATCATTCAGGTACTAGAAGAAGAGATTAGAAAGAGGAACACAAAAGATCTTTCTTGACTGTCCCATGATGAGATGCCTTCATGGTCTCTGAATACTGGCTCAGCACATATTTAAAAGACGACCTGTAAAAATTTTCTTAAAACGACCTTTATTCTCTTGGGCACTTTCATGTCTTCTGAGGTCCCCTTGGAGAGCATGGGATCATACCTCCAACTACTGCTCTGCCCCAGGCCATTTTTCTTTTTCAGCATCTCACTCCCTGCGGACCACTGGGACCCCAGTGCTTTTTCAGGCAGTCTTCTTAAACAAGATGTTGAGGAGCTTTAGTGCAGCTTTATCTCCACCTGGCTCATGTCTGGTCCAGAAGCAAGCTCAGGCATTCTTGCTGCCCACCATAGGTGAGCACATGACTAGTCCCCCTCTGTCTCAGCCACCTTAAGCACTAGTCACAGATTTTGCTCTGAGATTCCTCAAGCTTGGGTCAGCCAGCACTCTACTCTACCCTCCCAACTCCTAGAGACACATCATGAGCTCTCCAGGGGCTTCCTTAAGCCCCACTCACAAAACTGAAGGTAAAATCTATGCCCTTCCCTTTAAAGTGGAACTAAGAATCATAACCTAGCTGCTCCTGGTGCTCAATATTCCTTTGCCTCTTACACCCTCCTCGGGAAGGCAGCTCCTATTGTATCTTAGTATTTACTGTATGTTCCCATTTAACATCTTACTGTGGTAAGAACTTCAGGGTTGCTGTGAGAACAGAATAAGATCACTCAGGTAGAGCACTTAGCACAGTACTTTTTAAACCCTGTAGAAATAACCATGATCTTATCACTGCTGATATGAAGACAATTACTTTGAAATATAGACCTGTTTGAGCACCTGTCCTTTGTAGCTTTTTTGGTTACATATTTTTCTTTCCTTTAGGGAAATATACTTTTCTAGTATACATGAAAGGAGAACACTTGCTAACTCAAAAAAAGACACAGTTCCATTTCAAACTTGCAGCTGTCAATTTAGAAATGTGTTGACATTAGGATCATTTTGTGTTTTCCTTCACATTCACTGAGGTGAAATGAATCAAATTCCCATTTCCAATCCAAGTTCCCATTGGAGGTGGTGGTTCTTCATTTCATATTTATCTACCTTGTGAAGGGTCAAAACTCTTCTTTTGCCAGGGAAATTCCTTTCTTCGGATTAGTGTGCATCGTCCATTTTTAAAGGCTGATGTTTACGTTTGTTAGCACCCAAGCATTTTAGAAGTGACATTCATCCCATTTATATGTATGGTGAGACTTCAATCGGACCCCACATATTCAGAATATAGCCTAAATCAATATTTGCCCACAACACAATATGTTTCAGTGGAGGGGAGGAGGTGGAGTTTATGGCAATGTAGCAGAGAATCTTCTCCACTAAAAGAACAGAGAAATTCTGCATGGAGTAGAACAGAAAACATTTTTTTTTCCCCATAAATATCTGAGGTTAAAGAAAAAGGTGGATCTAGGCTACTAGACATGAAAAAGGAATATGGTGACTTTAACAGATGCTGTGGAGACCAAGGGAAGATATCAGACAGAAAGAAGACCCTAGTGGGGCCTAAAGCTTGGGGGCTCAGGGAACAAGCTAGAGTTTTAACAACCACAAAAGGCCAGTAAGGATGGTCTGCAATGCATTTAAAGCAGATAGCTGGTAATGAGATCTCCACTCCTGGCAAATGTGCATGGAACATTTACTAATATTGACCATATGTTAGCCCATTAAACAACTCTCAATGAATTCCAAAGTATTTAAATCTTACAGAATATGTTGTCTGGATACAGCAGAATTAAGGTAGAAATCTATAACCAAAAACAAACTATGGAATCCCCATGCATTTCAATAAGAAGGAAACTAGCTTTTAAATTACCAATTCAAGGAGGAAATCACTAGAGAAATAAGATGATTTTTTAAATGAATGGTAATAAAACATTACATATCAAAACTTGTAAACGCAGCTAACACATTGCTGAAAAATTCGTAGCTTTTTATTTAGAACGTTAAAAATAGCAGAAAAAAGGAAAAGCGAATGGTAAATAGCTAAGAAATCTTCTCAAGAAGTTAGAGAAAGAGCAAGAATTTAAACCCAAAAGCAGGAAAAAGGAAGAAAATAGTAAAGACAAGTAAATAAATAAAATATAAAACAACAATAGAGGGAATCTTCAAAACCAAGTCAGTTCTTTGAAAAGACGTAAAATTCAAAAAATAATCCTATCAAAACTGTCAAGAAAATAATGAGAGAAATAAATAACCAATATCAAGAATGAAAAGGGAGACATTATGGGGCACCTCGTTGGCTCAGTCAGTTAAGCATCTGACTCTTGATTTCAGCACAGGTCATGATCTCAGGGTCATGAGATTGAACCCGGTGGTGCACTTGGCACTCAGCATGGAGTCTGCTTGGGATTCTCTCCCTCTCCCTTTTCCTCTGCCCCTCCGCCACTCAAGTAAATAAATAAATCTTTAAAAAAAAGAAAACGGAGACATTACTCATATACTGCAGATATTATAAAAATTATAAGTAGATAGTGTGTGCCTTGATATGATGTGATGAGATGATACTTCTCCAGTATTCCTCCCCAAAAAAATATAACCACAGTTTAACCATGAGAAAAACATTAGAAAATCCAAACTGGGGGATGTTTTACAAAATATCTGACCAGTACTCCTTGAAATGGTCAAGGTCATCAAAAACAAGGAAAGTCTGAGGGTGTGGAATAAGACAACTAAATGTAATGTAGATAACTCTGGATGAGATCCTAGAATGGAAAAAAAAAAGATATTAGGCAAAAACTAATGAAATCCAAATAAAACATGGAGTTTAGTTAATTAAAATACATCAATATTGGTTCATTAGTTGTGACAAATGTGCCATAATAACATACAATGTTAGTAATGGAGGAAATGAGAGTGTGAAATATTATGGGAACTCTTTGTACTATCTTTGCAACTTTTTTGTAAATCCAGACTATTCTAAAATAAAATTTTATTTAAGAAAAATTATAAGGGGATATTATAAACTAATATGCCAATAAATTATAAATTTAGATGAAATGGACAAATTCCTAGGAAAAAATAACATATGCATACTGAAATAAGGAGAAATAGAATATATGAACAGTCCTATAATTACTTAAAATTAGATTTGTAATTTAAAACCTTCATACCTGGAGTGCCTGAGTGGCTCAGTTGGTTAAGCAACCAACTTGTGATTTCAGCTCAGGTCATGATCTCATGGGTATTGAAATAGAACTCCACATCAAGCCCCACATTGGGCTCCGCGCTCAGTGGAAAATCCGCTTGGGATTCTCTCTCTTCCTCTCCCGCTGCCCCTCCCCCCACCTGTGTGCTCTCTCTCTCTCTCTTTCTCTCTCTCGCTGTCTCTTAATAAATAAATCTTTTTAAAAAAATTTTTAAAACCCTCATACCAAAACTTTAGGCCAAAGAACTTCCACTGGTGAATTGTTCTGAGTATTTAAAAAGAAATAATGTCATTCTTGCACAAACTACCAGGGAATAAAAAATAGAGGAATACTTTCTAACTCATTTTTATTCTATAAAACTTGACAAGAACATTACAAGAAAAGATCATTGTAAGCCCATCTTACTGATAACGTAGACACAAAAATCTTAAGCAAGATATCAGCAAACTGAATCCAGTGATAAATAAAAAGTTTAACACAATACAACCAACTTAAATTTATTTCAGGAATGCAAAGTTGGTTTAAAATTTGAAAATCAAGGGCTTCTGGCTGGCTCAGTTGGTAGAACATGCAACTCTTGATCTCGAGGTTGAGTTCAAGCCCCATGCTGGGTGTAGAGATTACTTAAAAATAAAATCTTTAAAAAAATTAAAAATAAAATTTGAAAGTCAATCTGTGTAATTCATTGTATTAATAGACTAAAGGAGACAAATAATATAAGCATCTGAGTAGATACAGCAAAGCCCTTATTTATATAAAATTGTTAGCAAGCTAGAAATAGAATTTCCTTAATCAAACATATTTGTGAATATAAAAAATAAGAAGAAGCTTAGAGATAAAATATTTTAATTAAGAAGTAGGTTTAGGGGTACCTGGGCAGCTCAGTCGGTTAAGCATCAGACTCTTGATTTTGGCTCCGGTCATGATCCCAGGGTCCTGGGATGGAGCCCAATGTCAGGCTCTGTGCTCAGTGGGGAGTCTGCTTGAAGATTCTCTTTCCCTCTCCCCTTGCCCCTTCCCCCTGCTCGCACTCTCTCTCTCTCTCTCTCTCAAATAAACAAATAAATCTTGAAAAAAATAAGAAGTAGGTTTACAAGGTCACTGGATACAAGATCAACATATGAAAGGCAATTTTGTTCATATAGACCAGGAAGAAGCAATTAGAAAATTTTTTTTAAATTTTAAGATACCATATATATTAACACCAAAAATTCCTAGATACTTGGAAATAGACATATTGAAAAAAATAAAAATCCTGCACACAGAACGCTATAAAATATTATTGAAGCAAATTACAGAAAACTTCTTGAATTTGTGTGGAATTAATTTAGCACAGGGTGTGAGGTAAATATTTAACTTGATTTTTTTTCCAATCATTGAAGCAACTGTTTCAGCACATTCACTAAATATTCCTTTGTTGATTTGAAATGTCACATTTCTCACACACTAAAATTTTATTTATTCCAGGGGCTGTTTCTGAGCTTGTTGATTAGTCTAATCTTGGATTAATAATAAATATTTAAATATGATAACTTTATAATATATTTCACGATCCAGCTAAACAATTCCATCATGGCCGCATTGTTTAAATTCCTTGGCCATTTCCGTGTCCTTACTTTTAGAGATGAGGGTTAGAACTTCTTTGTTGGCTCTTCCTGAAAATACCAATGGAAGCTTTTACTGAAATTGCAAAAAAAATTAAAAAAAAAAAAACACCTAATTGTTAACCAGAAGAAGGGAGGAATTGAAGCCTGTTTGTGATATTGAATCTTTGCACTACCTAGTAATACATGGAAGAGCTCACTATTCTTGGCAGCCATGTGATAAAACATGTTATTACCCATGATAAGACATGAAATAACTCAATTCTTTCTTTACAGTAAGACTGTTGACTAATTCATGGAGGATTTTGTTTAAGAATGTTCTAGGTTCAAATCACAGCTCCATCTCTTTCTAGCTGTATAAACAGGGAACATAGACTCCATCTCTCTGAGCTTAGATCTCCTCCTAGAAAATCCTTTCTCTAGGGTTTCTCTGAGATTTGAAAGAAACTCCACATAAAGTACTTAGCGTGTTGCCCAGTACACGGCTCACATTCAAATTGTTCTAGTTGTCATTCTGGTTGCTATTGTTGTTGCTTTTATTCTCCATAGCACCTGGTTCAACTGCTCTTATATGAAGGCATTCAATAAATATTGTCCAAATGAATGTCGTTAAAAAGAAAATCATAAGCCCAAAATGGCGTCACTTAGGCTAAGTCCCCAAACAGGGTTTAATATCTAATCTAGATGCAGTTTCAACCTCCCCCAGAAATATAGTCTTAACCAGTCAGTCAGGAATTTTCTGATAAGCACCAGTGAGGTAATCCGTCACATAGGCCTTCTCCATTCCCCAAAGGAAGGTGAGGTCATCTGCATGATAAGACCCCCTGCTCTTTCCCCTAAGGGAAGGTGACCCTGCCTGGAGCAATCCTTTTCTTCTGCTAATAATTTTCTTGCCCTGCCCTGCTTCCTATTAGACCCTTCCATTTTGTACACCTCCTTGGAGCTCCCCTCTGCTTGATAGATGGGATGCTGCCTGAATCTTAAATTGGCTAATAAAGCCGTTTAGATCTCCAAGTTTACCCAGTTGAATTTTGTTTTTTTAACAGTGCAGAAGCATATGTTTTGACCAGTAACATTTGAAATAAGGAATTAAAGTTCTCTTTAATCCACTGGTGATTATATAGAAATAAATGCAGGAAATGAGCGTGCATTCTTGAGGGCCTAAAGGAAAATGCACAACCCTCGGCCTTATCTTCCCCAGCTGGTACTTCCAGACACCTAAATGGGGCTCAAGGCAGACAGGAATAAATTCCCAGCCTAAGAAAGTGTTAAAAAAAAAAAAAAGTCCTGTTACATAAAATTTTTTTAAAAAAAGGATGGGGGGGCGCGAGGGGGGGGGGGGTAGGGACACCTGGCTGGGTCAGTCAGGAGAGCATGCAGCTCTTGATCTTTGGGTTGTGAGTGTGAGCCCTACATTGGGTGTAGAGCTTACTTAAAAACAAACTCTTAAAAAAAAGAAGAAGTTCCCTTAGCTTTTCTAAAACAAACTTTCATAAAGAAAGCAAGAGTCTTCTTGGGACTCTCTTGGAGAAAAAAAAAAATTCACTTATTTCCAGGAATGACTAACGCTTATCCAGGGGGATTCATTTATTTTTGTCTAGAAGCTAGGGAGGACTTAGCTGCTACCACACATACGGAAATCTCAGACGCTGAAGAATACATGAAGATCTGAGCCGGTTCAAGGAAGAGCGACGTGGTCATGAACATGGGGCTGTGTTAGTCCTAATTCCCTGGGCTCCTGACAGAGCAGGCTTCTTGGATTGTGAGCTCGCAAAGAGACCTGTATCTTCACATGAGGCGCTGGGCAGCAACAACACCACCAACAAAAAACCCTCGGCTTCATTCTGTATTCAAGGTGGGCTGCTACAGAACAATTTGTTTCACAACCAAAAGTTGACAGAACAAATCCAAAACATTTCTGTGCACACGTTTACATGTGCAGCGATTGGCATCCACGGTGGGTCGGAAGTTGTGCCTCAAGTCCCTTATGCTTTTTGTAACATTTTCAAATTCATTGCTGTCTTCCAGATGACAGGAAATTCAGGTCTGCCTTCCTCCTGGGAGATCTTTATTCACAGACAAGTCAAAAACCCTTGACAAAAGGCAACCAGGGGAACTTGTTGACCTTTTAGCTGTCTGGCTAACATCAGTGCAAGTATTGTTCCCTGATAAAACAAGAAATTCAATTTAAGGGGAAATTTAGAAGGCATTTGAGACGCTCTCATTTTATTTTACCTCTTGGGCTGTCTTTCAAACGGAGAACAAATGTAAATAAACAGGAGCTGCAATTCTCATTCCGCGAATCCAATAACAAATATCTGCCCTCACAGCTGCATGTAAATGAGACATTGTCTTTCTTCGGATTTCTTTCTGCTTTCAGCCATTTGTTGAATTTTTTTTCTCACCCTTACACACACACACACACACTAATTATTAATAAGTTAAAGCTTCATTTCTTTGGCTAGATCATTTATTTTCTTTTCTTTGTATGATTTGTTCCATCTTGAAAAGCTATAGTCTTTAAAAATGAAAAAAAAAGAGAAAAAGGACAAATCACATCCCATCAATGCACTCTCAAATCTTCATTACCTGTGGGATGTATCCAAAATGAAGATGTCGCTAATCGTCTCTTTACGTAGTGGCTTATTTAGGTTGTAAACGTTTTTATTTTAACTGACATTGTATAATCGAAATGTTTTTCTGTGGGAATTGATGAAACATTCATTCATCAAACAATTATTAAATGCCAGGCACCGTGCTAGGAGTATCAAGTCAAATAAGACAGAGGTGCTGAAATGCATGAATTGCATTCATAACTATAAAAGGAAACTCCCCTACATGAAGCACTCATAAAGTATTCTATTTCTGCTCAATAGCATCTCATGTTCCCATAATTTCTACAGAGACCTTACATTTGAACTACTCCAGCTAAACTCAGCACTTTTGAGTAATCTAATAGTTCAGTGTGCTATGGGTGTGCCTTGGAAGACGGTGGAAGAAAGAGGAAAAAGGAGTCATTTTTAGATCTATCAAATCTTACTTTATTAAAGCAGGTTTGAAATGCTTACATGACACAGCACAGGAAGGCCTAATAATGGGAGAGAGTCTGAGAGTCTCTTAAAGGCTCTAGAATGGTCAGTTCCTAAAAGGTATGTGCTCTGAGTGCACGCACTGAAAGATCTCTACCTTTCTTCAGAGCAAATACTGTTGGGGGGAAGAGGGTGAGAGATTCACATAACTACTTTCTTTTATTTTTATTTGTTTTTTTAAGGTTTTATTTTTAAGTAATCTCTACATCCAACATGGGGCTTAAACTCATGACCCCAAGATCAAGAGTCACATGCTCTACCGACTGAACCAGCCAGGCACCCCAACTTCTTTCTTTTACCTTTTTGCTTTCCATTTCATCATGACTTGTTTGCTAGGATAGAATCACGTATCCTAGTCTCTAACAACAACAAAAAGTCTTAAGAGCACATGGTGGTAACAGCTAAGCTAGAAAACAAAGGGTTTTTGGTTGGGTCCTCCAAGCGAACCCACTTCTTTGAAGTCAAGAAAATGCATGGAAGGAGTCCGTACATTAACACCCCCACTGTTTCCACTCCAGCTCACCCACCAAGAGTGTAACTTCAGTCCACTGCATTAAGTTGGGAGTGACTGAGATGGCGAGCATAGGCCAGATGGAAAATTAGCTCTTACAGAGTTTTGCCACTGAGTGACTCGTGAGGGCCTCCTGTACATCTGGATGCCAGGCTCTCAGAACCCATCTGCCCCACCAGAAGACAGCAGAGGAGAAATTGAGTCAAAGTACCCATGCATTACTATTTGCACATTTCAGTCCCTGATTAAAATATAATTCCAAAAAGCCATGGCCATCCTACCCTCGTTAGAAAATTCTAGAATTTCTAATCATAATCCTCAAGGGCTCACAGGGTTGTGATTAAGATGTTTGCAAAGCCCCAATTACATGACTTCCAGCTCACGTTTCCTATTCTATCTGCTCAGCTTACAGCCTGCAGCAGCATGCCCTTTGGCACACCAGCCTATGAGACCAGATACCAGGCAGTCAAACCTCAGACCTGTGCTGGGGAATTTACCAGGAGGTTTCAACACTGGGGGCTTTCAATTTGTTTTTATCTTGACCGAGTAAGAAATACATTATATCACAATCCAGTGCATGCACACACTCACACACACACACACAGAGTCCTAAAACTGAAATAAAAAATTTCACAAAAAAATAATAAACTTACAACATGCACTATACATCAATTTTTTTTCATTTTATTCTATTTGATTTTTTAATTTCTGGTTTTAACCCCCTAAGTTGATTTCAAGAGCACACCATCTGTGGCGTAAAAAAAATCCTCAACTATCCATCTATCCACCTACCTCCCAACACACACACACACACACACACACACACACACACACACACACCCCTAGCTTGCTCAGTATAGTTTCAAGACAGCTGGTCGTCACTAAGTCCACGGAACAGAGAGAAGCTGCATGGTATAAACAGTAAAATGCCTACCCCATGTGAAACTTTCTATGCCAATTTAGACGTAGACCAGGACACTCAGAGCAGAATTTAAGATCCTTTTAATGGGAGATGCCTGCACTACCTGAACAGTCATGCGAAGGGAACAGAGCTTCACTCGCTAGCTCTCTCTACTGTCTACTCGTAGATCGAAAGGAAGAGGATGAATGTACAAGGCATATTCTATGTCTCTCTCTGTTTGTGCCCCCACCCGTTCTCACACCATGTGTATGTTTGCCTGTGTGTGTGCATGTGTAACATGACAACATTTTCTCTTTGCAAGGAGGCTCACATCTGAAGCCAAACCTTCTGTCACATGTGACACCATTAACACCCTGTTGAGTGTGTCTATTGCATCAGACAAAAGCTGAGAGTCTGGGGCGTGGCATTGTGTGACATCTGGTTACTCTGTCTTCACATAGTAACTTATGTGTTCCTTTCCACTGCCACACTGCAGTGGTGGTGAAGGTCAAAGGAAAACCAGGTACTTTGTGGGGTGCCTCGGTGGCTGAATTGGTTAAGCGGCTGGCTCTTGATTGCGGGTCAGGTCATGATCTCGGGGTCCTGGGATTGAGCCCCATGTTGGGCTCCACACTCAGTGGGGAGTCTGCTTCTCCCTCTCTCTCTGCCTGTGCTCTCTCTCTCTCAAATAAATAAGTAAAAATCTTTAAAACAACAACAACAAAAACTAGGTACTTTGTGAAGGTAACAAAGGATAGGAATCTTGCCTCATTCATCTTTGTATTTCCCAAGTATTGTTCAGAACCTGGGATATAGCAGTTGCTCAATAAATGTTTATTGAGTGGGTAGATGTGTGGGTAAGTAGACGGATGACATCAGAGCCCTTTCTGTGTTCTTTACCTCAGCCAAGCTAAGGTTCATATGACAGTCTCTCATTGGGAGGAAATTTGCCTTTCAGGGAAATTATTTTGTTTGATTTTAATTATTTGGACTTCTTTGTGACTACTCCATACTTGTAGGTAAGGACAGACAGGACTACAAATGTATATTCATTTGTTCAACAAATATGTGCTTAGACCTCTACTAGTAAAATACATGCTCGGAGTCTTCGGTATCTACTTGAAAGGGATCAAAGAATTCATCACAAGCAACCCATATGTGAGATCGACATCCACACAAATTGTGGAACTCACTGCTTAATCTACCTTGTTCATC
Source organism: Neomonachus schauinslandi (assembly GCF_002201575.2). Lineage (NCBI taxonomy): Eukaryota > Metazoa > Chordata > Mammalia > Carnivora > Phocidae > Neomonachus > Neomonachus schauinslandi. Next base: position 15,573,529 of record NC_058409.1, read on the forward strand.
ACCCAAATCCACCCGCCACCCACAGCAAAAGTTTTCTCATTGACCCTGTCCATAGACAAGGCAACTTTTGTTTGAAGAAATCGGTATCACAGTGGGATTCAAGTTTAAGGACATTTCTTCCCCTCACCTTCTCCCCTTAACCCTCTAAACATGTCTCAGCTTCAGATAGTTACAATGTTTAAATTTTAAATAAGGACTTATTGTTTATAAAAGGCAGTCATAACATCTAACAACCATCCGCTATACATGTTTTATACCTGAAACTAACAATGTATGTCCATTATACCTCAATTAAGAAGGAAGCCCTATAGATAATCTCAGCTAATCCTCATAACAATTCTGTGAGGTAAGTGGGATCCTACAGATGCAGAGTGACCTTGTCCAGCTCTTGTCTTCCCTGGTCTTAATTCCAGTCCTTCATTTTGGTGAAGCACAGCTTTGTTCCTTGTACTCTTCTAGGGCTGGTGAGCATTCAGAGATTGCTGGATAATCTCAGCGTTAGCCGGCTTCTGACATCAGCCAGCCTTACTTCTCATAGCGTTCTACAATTGTAAGAGTGTTAATTTAATGCCCCTTACCACCCATATGGCCCTGGTCCTATTTTTAAGTCTGGCCAACATGCATTGGCCATCTCTACTCTCTACATTCACCAAATATTGTATTTGGTGAATCATGTTCAGAGCAATGATACCACCCTCACGGGGTTGTATTCTTCTAGGAAACATACTAAAGAAAAGGAATAGTCACACACATATTTTACTAAGTATTTATGTCGTAAGAGAGCAAGAGATTCAGAGAGATTTATGTAAAAGAGCCTCCTAAGAGGAAGCAAAGGGACAGGAGTGTGGAAGGAAGGAATGAAAACATGGGCCTATCATATTCCACGGAGCCATCAAAAGAGCAGGTGAATAGGTGAAATGCTAGTGAATAGAACTCCTTCTTGCTAGACATGATATCCTGGTACTGACCCCTTCCTGACTGGAGTTTAATGTCCTCTGTATCTCCCAGTTCTGGGGGAGATTTCTACCACTTTTGAACCATGAGTCAACTTTAGCTGAGAACTCCAGATCTAGTGATTTTGAATTGATTAGGACCCTGCGTGCGCATATCATGCCCTGCACGGATTTGGCATCACCCACCGGGAAATTGACTCCCTTGCCTGACGCTAGGCCCTCGTAGTTCTCGTGTGGAGAATGCATTCTTTGGCGGTGGCCACTGGGGCAGTTATAGATATGCTGTCAGCCTGTAATGATCAAGTTTAACAATCTTCTTCAAACTCAGTTCACAGCCTTGTAGCTAAAAGTAGGAATTGCCCTTTCAAATTGGGGTGGCTGATTGGTGCGCTGGAAAGTCAGACAGCTGATTTAAAAAGAGTCAAATGTCCTTTCAGAACTATTTGTTTCTTTGGCTTTGCAGCCTTTTCAAATTCTGCATTTTGTAGAGACTGTAGGGCAAGGAATAAAAGTCTAGTCGCCTATTCTTTTTTATTTTTTTAAAGATTTATTTATTTAATTGAGACAGAGAGAGCGTGCATGAGCAGTGTGGGTGGGGCAGAGGGAGAGGGAGAATCTCAAGCAGACTCCACACCCAGCATGGAGTCTTATGTGGGGCTCAATCTCACCACCCTGAGATCATGACCTGAGCTGAAATCAAGAGTAGGACACTTAACCGACTGAGCCACCCAGGCACCCCTCTAGTCACCTAACCTGTTCCTCTCTGACCAGCTCCTCTACATTTCCCTAAAAGTTGACTCTGTTGGCTTCAGACCTTAATCCCATGGTGAAGGAGCCATATTGTTTCCCTGGCACCCTTAAGAATCTCATGCAGGCAAAACCCTGTTCTCATTCTCAATAACATAAACATTGGTCCAGCCCATTGCACTGCAGGTCAGAAGTAGGGCTTGTATATTTGTGCAAAACCCTCAGGGGAATTTACTATGAAGGTAATGAAGCATAAGCTTTATGGCCACAAGGCCCTGGACTTAATGTTTTAGTCATAATGCTGTAGTATTTTGCTTCAAGAAGGCCCCCCAAGTGGTAAGCTTCAGGCTCCAAAGACCTGGATCCAAGTGTGGCAAAAACAAAGTTACTGGAGCAAAGGAATAGATATTCTTAGCCCCCAAAAAGCCTCAGAGCCCGTACTTGATGTTCATTTTCAGAGAGATTTACTGGAGGCTGAAAGAAAGACTGGATACTTCAAGTTTTTGCACCATTTGGGATTCTATGGCTGGAAGCCCCATCCCCACTGGTCTTTTTATTTCCCTTAAAGATTTATTTATTAGAGAGAGAGAGAGAGAGATCGTACACGTGCAAGAGCAGGGGGAGGGGCAGAGGGACAGGGAGAGAAAGAGAGAAAATCTTAAGCAGGCTCCCTGCTGAGCGAGGAGCCCAACACTGGACTCGATCCCAGGACCCCGAAACCATGACCTGAGCCAAAATCAAGAGTTGGATGCCCAAAGGACTGAGCCACCCAGGCAGCCCCCACGCCACCACCCCCACTGGTCTTTCTCAATTGCAGATCAAATTGGATTCAGAAACCCTCTCTGGAACAGGACTGCTAAAAAAGTTAACAGCAAAGATGGATAGTTCTCACTTTTTCCTGGGGGATTCCAAAAGCCATACTCCTTCCATTATCACTACCCTTTCATTTGCTAACATCGAGGTCAGTACACAAGGAATACTCCAATTGGCAGCTAAGAGTCTAAGAGATTTAAGAAAGCTGATCGTGCACGTGAATGTCTTCAAAGGTAATATCATTGAACTTACATTTCCCTTTAGTTGTGAAGTTGCCCAAGTGCCCAGATTTTAGGTTTTGTTTTCCTTTTTGTTTCTTTACCAATAGCCCACCATCAAGAGCAGCTTATCATATTCCATTCGAAAATAGCATCATCAACTGCAGATCTTTGAAAATCGGGCTGCAAGTTCCTGTCTGCCTTTGGATACCTAAAATAGGCAAATTGGCACTTTGATTTTCAAAGAAGAGGTGTTCGCTGTTAATTAAAAGTCGGTGAAATCCAGGGAGACTTTCCAATTATTTTTAAAGACCCCTGGGTGAAATCTGCGGGACACTTTGGAAATACGCGACTGTCACAGCTGCCCTTTGATGAGGCTTGGGTTCCAATCTGTGCCTCTCCAGCAGTCTGTACGACCGTAGCTGCCAGGTGGCATCAGCCTCCTCACAGCATCCTCCTCCCGTCTGCCATGAGGGAATAAAGCCGCATCTCCCTAGGAGGCTTCCACCGGCGGCTCCGAAGAAATCTGTCTGCAGAGAAGAGATGGCAAGCGTCCTTGGAAATGTGAATTATTGTTGCCATCAGCACATGGCTTCCCCCTTGTATTGAACCTTTGACATTGAAACAGTTTGCTTAGACAGAGTTGCACTGTTTGTCATTTGCCTTGGGCTTGCTGAAATAGGGCAAGGCAAAGCTAGTTGTACCCGGCTTGGTAGGAAGCAGAAAATCTTTGCAAGCCGCTTGAAAAAGGAAATTGGTGAACTGATAGTCAAGAAAGTTGCCTGAAAATGTTTGCAATCGCCAACTTATTATTTATTTTAAGAAAGTTCTATCAGAGATAACTATTCTAATTGAACTGAGGCTAAAACTCTAAAACTCTAAAAAAAAAAAAAAAAAGCAAACACTGTTTGCTGCTCCCAAGAAAAGTAGACAATCCTTGGTTTAAGGGTAAGCATAGCCCCCAAAGCAAGAATAAAGAAAGCAAAGGAAAGGAAAGTGCTAAGAGCATCTGTAAACTTGGGCCTGCATCCTTTGTGCTCCAGGGACAGCATGGCAAGCGTGCCGACGAGAGGGAATTTATGGCTGTAAGTCATCCATGCCAGTAGAGATCCGCATAAAGCTGTAGGGGCAGTTGGTGACTGCAAAACCAGCCGTTTTGCAAGAAAACATTTTTTCACCTTCAGAAGGTCCTCAAAGATTTTCCATCAACCTTCCACTAATCCATAGCTGACTTTCTTCTTAGACCATTGCAAAGACATTGAGGAGATCCTTGATCAATTCAGATCCCAACCTGGTATGACATTAAAGAAGACATTTTTAATTGCTCCAAAAATCATTTTTTTAAGGAAAGGACCTGCTTATAAAGCAGAGCAGATAAGGAAGCTTTCTACCTACAATATTGCTCTCAACCCATAATATGCGACCGTTAGGGAAATGTTCACCAAAAAAAAAGAAAAAAATAAGTTAGTCCTTTGGAAGAAAGTTTAAGCGGCCATGTCCTAAAGTCCTTTTTCTACCATTAGTTTTGCATCCCCTCTCCCAAAACAACATTATTTTGTTTTTCTCAAACATTTTCTTTCTTTGACCTGATGATTTTTTTTTTTTTACATGGTGGAGAAAGAAATTTGACATGAGTGCAAGATAATATAGAATAATTAATTTCCACGGCCGTGCTCTGTCTTACTTTTCGTATCTCTGCCATACCATTAGTCTTCACCATGTACGATGCACTTAACATATAGAACTGATCTCTCTCTCTGCAGGGCTGGGACGGAGGGAGGAAGAAAACTCAGGGTCATGGGCACTCTTGGGACCCCACCAGTGCACTTGAACTTTACTCCCTTGCTGCCTCACTTGTCTCACATGAGCCCCAACCTGAGGGGTCCCAGTCCCACGGTACTGACAGCCAATCTGCTACATTCACATTCAAATAGCTGTTATTTTGTCTAATCACAACTGTCTGGTGATAGTTACTTCCTAGCTCTCCATCCGGGTAAAGGAGAGTTATTAATGGGAGGGCTCTCCTCTCAGATTCTAAATATAGACTAAGAATTATACAAATAATTTCTATTTTATGTGGACAGAAAACTCATGCCATTTTTACTCAGACAAATTTCTTCTTGATTTTGTGTGGAGATTATCTTGCATGCCCATTATTGTATGTTCCTGTTTTCCTAATGACTTGGGGCATTATATGGTTGATGTGAAAAACTGTAACTTTGACCACGAGATTCGTGATCACTTTCTCTCATCATTGTGATTAGAGCAAACAACAAGATCATGGCTTTCAAAGCCCTCTACATTCTTACAAATTCTTTCATTGATCCATATTCATGCATTAAGTTTTAATGCTGAAACATACTTTTTAGACTATCTCTACACTGAATTACCTCAGGCAAGTGACAATTCTTCTGCGCTTTGTGTTACCTGAAGAGTGATGAGTTATGAAAAGATAAAAATCTTTTGCTATAACAAGATGTTAAGTAATACTGAGGGCACCTGGGTGGCGCAGTTGGTTGAGCGACCGACTTGGTTTTGGCTCAGGTCGTGATCTCACGGTTGTGAGATCAAGCCCCACGTCAGGCTCCATGCTTGGCGAGGAGTCTGCTTGAGACTCTCTCCCTCTCCATCTGCTCCTCCCACTTGTGCTCTCTCTCTCTCTCTCTCTCTCTTTCTCTCAAATAAATAAATAAATCTTAAAAATGTACGTTAAGTAATACTGAGAGCATTTAGAAAATATGACATTCTTTTTTTTTTTTAAGATTTTATTTATTTATTTGAGAGAGAGAATGAGAGAGAGAGAGCGTGAGAGGGCGGAGGATCAGAGGGAGAAGCAGACCCCCCGCCGAGCAGGGAGCCCGATGCGGGACTCGATCCCGGGACTCCAGGATCACGACCTGAGCCGAAGGCAGTCGCTTAACCGACTGAGCCACCCAGGCGCCCCTAAAACATATCCTTCTTTTTTTTTTTTTAAGATTTATTTATTCATTTGAGAGAGCGAGAATGAGAGAGAGCACATGAGCGGGGGGAGGGTCAGAGGGAGAAGCAGACCCCCCGCCGAGCAGGGAGCCCGATGCGGGGCTCGATCCCAGGACCCCGGGATCATGACCTAAGCCGGAGGCAGTCGCTTAACCGACTGAGCCGCCCAGGCGCCCGAGAGTTAAATCGTTTTAAGAAACCCAGTTGTGATGGGCATTGAGGAGTGGGCGGTGGACTCATCTGCTTTAGAGCTGCTGTTTTTGAAAGGGCACTTCGGGGACCTTGGAGTCAGGGTACGTACAGTGGTTTAGATGCTTAGCAAGAATGGGGTATAGTGAGGAGTTAAGGCTAGTTAATGCCCAGAGTAACAGAGTCCTCCTTTTTTTTTTTTTTTTTTTTTAATTTTTTTTTCCCTCCTTAGCATCTACGGACAGGCAGTACCTAATAGGACCAGGAGCTGTGGGCACGTTTAGGATATACTCATATACTCATATATATGTATTTCTCTGTCACTAGAAGCAGACCTCCATTTTTTTTTTAAAGATTTTATTTATTTATTTGAGACAGAGAGAATGAGAGACAGAGAGCACGAGAGGGAGGAGGGTCAGAGGGAGAAGCAGAACCCCCCGCTGAGCAGGGAGCCCGATGCGGGACTCAATCCCGGGACTCCAGGATCATGACCTGAGCCGAAGGCAGTCGCTTAACCAACTGAGCCACCCAGGCGCCCCGAAAATACGACATTCTTAAGATACTGCATTTGATTTTAACAATACATATCAAATTATGGTTTGAAAATGTATTGCTAACATCACTGGAAAGTCTTAGACGGGACCTTTAGTAATTGCTTATCCAATAAGCTATCATTGCTTTTCAATCAAAGCATTAAGGGCTCAGTCAAAGACAAAAACATAAATTATGATTTCTTGGTATGGTATGTTTATTAGGAAAGGATTCTGTGGAGAGAAATGCTGGAAAGTTCTTTTCTGAGGCATTTCAGAAAGACTAACCAGAGGAGTAATGGGCTCTTTTCAGATGGGGACGAGTTCAGATTTGCACTTCACATGAGTAGGACCCACAACCTCCAGTGAGCGCTTGTCCTTCTCTAGTTTCTAGATCTCTCCCAGTGTCAGTCACCTGTCCTTTTCTGCAGAAGCCACCTGCCTAATCTTTCCTTTTCACCACATCATGTTCTTCCTTAGCATGTTCAGTGAATGCTGCCAAAACACCAGCGCAGAGCATTCATTCTGCATTGACCGGAGCCTGAGGGGTTATAGGCTGAAAGAAATTGTCAGCGATGCAGACAGGATCCCAGCACAAGAGGTGGGAGAAAAGAGGCCTCTCCATGCTCAGCAGGTTGACTCAATGCTCCTCACACCTCTCAGGCTGCAGGGAGGCCAGGTGAAGCACGGTTCCTGTTCCTGACTCCCAGCCTTCACCTTGGGTGGAAGCTTCTAGAAGTTCCCCACACAGAAGCACGGGCTCTCTGGAGACCATGCTGATCTAAACTGTGGAAAGCACTATCCATCAGAGAGATGGACAAGCCCTGAGAGTAAATCCGGCAGAAGCCTCACCACTTTTTTTTTTTTCTGAAGACCCTTTCACAACCTTCTCTGGTAGCTTGAAAGCGGTAAATTAGGGCAGCAGGCTCAGAAGGTGGAAGGCTCTGGCAAGCGAGGCAGGCTGAGTTACTGTCTTCTGTATCCTTCCCCTCTGCCCAGGAGTCATACATAATGGAGAAACAGGTAAACAAGAATTAAATACCTGAAGTCTCTTTTTTCTTCTGTCCTTTGGTTACACCACTATTTTATTTATGATTCCCCAAAGAGAAGAAAACTTCACTAACGTGCCATTGCTTTTGTAAATTGTTAAAGAATCACAAAAATGAAATACTTCACAGCAGGTTTTTTCTCTATTGCCTCTTTCCCACTGTACTGACCCTTTAAAGTGATGGTTTGCCCACACATGCTCCCCTCCTCCATAACCACCCGATCCCTGCACCCCCCCCAATAAAACTGGCCTGTGTTTCACTGTATCTTATTTACCAAAGGAGATCAAATGGGTCTCAAGCCGATGCTGAGTTTGGTGTAGTGTTCACTAGCCCTCTCCGTGTTTTGCTCTATATAATATTGTTCTGTGTCTCAGGGACACTGTTCAAGGTAGGCTGACCACATTCTTTGTTTTGTGTTTGCATAAGAATTGGGTAGGCAAACAGAGAAAATGCAAAGAGGTTTACTTTGGTTTTAAAGACTATATTCTCAATGGCTTGAGTGGGAGCGGGGTGATGAGAAAATGCATATCTGAATGATCTGGGCAGTCTCTCAAGGTTTTGAATTTCTTTGCCCAACGAGGTAATACTGGATATGAGGTTCTCTTGCTCTGAATCTGTTTGTAAGTTTCTAGCATTTGGTTTTTTCCTATGAACAAAAATTTTTTTATATCATTTATCCCCACCACCAGGAACCTTAAGAGATTGGGGATCCAGGTTCTTCTTCCTTGTGCTATCTTCCAGCGGGATGGAATTTCTTTTAATATAAAGGATTTGAAGTATGAATAACAGGTTAGGTGATGTCAAGAAGAAACCATTGTGGTACCTGAATGATGAAGCTTTCATGTAATAATTCTTAACAGATTTAAGGGGAAATACAGAGGGAAGTAAAATCTGCTACAAATGACAAGCAGGATTCTTTCCTGACTCAGGGTTAGTTACCAAGTTTTCTGACTTTCTACCCTTTTGGGATTTGGGGGGACGCCATTCCCCCAGAGCAGAATAAGGCATGCTTGAAGGAGAAATAAAGCCCAAACTATAGGGCAAGCTACACTGAGAAGGCATTAAGGGGTATTTTATTCATGGGAATACAACTATAGGGACTCAGAATCAGAAAAATCGCAAATTTCTTTCACATTCATTCATTGAGTTCACTTCAAGCTCTGCAGTCTGCTGACCAGGAAACCCTGGAGCTTGTTTCTCCTCAGTGAGTCCTGTGTGTCCTCATGGCGAGTGCACTGTAGTTTTCGTAGATGGTCTTAACTTGACACTATATATTACTATATACATTATGTGTATATAGATTACAGTGAACTATATTATGCTGTGTATCTACTCATATCACATACACACAGAATTGTATACCAAAATCATGTTCTGTATGGGCAGTTGAAGAGATTTCGGGAGTACCCTTGGCTCTACTCATTTTTCATTTTACACACGGACTCTACAAATTAACCCCCATGAATGATCACTGTCATCATTATGTTGCTTTGGCTCAGTTTGGGTGCCTAAGCTCAGACAAATCACAGCCCAGAAAGATCCCACAGTTGTGTTCATGCAAAGTCTGTCAGAGATTTTGGAGGAATCCTGGAAAATGAGAGGAAAGCCAGAAAAGTAAGTACAAGAAAAAGGTACCAATTTTCAAAAGGAGGATAAAGATATATTCCAGAAATTTAAATTTATAAACCTCATTTGACAGTGATCTCCAGCAAGAGAAAACAATTTTAAGATATCTAAGTAACTTGGAAGCATTTAGGAAATGATTACTGTCAACCAGCATGGTTGTATTAACAATAATTCATAATAAGCAAAGCTAATTTCATTTTCCAATCATACTATTCACCTGTTTTTAAAGAGAAGCCATAAAGACGGTATATCTTAATTTTGTGACATTCTAGTGGGAAAACAATGAAGAGTAACATTGATTTGTGAATTGCATCAAATTAGAGGGTACTTTGAGTTGGATCGTTCACTAATTTGCACTTACTTCCATCTTATCCAACATTTTTCTTTAACATCTTGGATGAACTGCAAAACAATCAAATCTTATTTGTGGATTACAAAAAGCTAAACAGAAGAGCAAATTCAGACAATTAGTGTTACCCAAAAAATCCTCAGTAAACTGAATGTGAAGAGCAAAGCTAATACATTTTCATTGGATAAGGAAAAATGCAAAGCTCGTCACTAAGGTCCAGAATTTAACTCTGCATGCACAGAACTAGGGTGATTTATTCTAAGCACAGATTTGGGGGAAAGAACTGGACTTTACATTGATTGAAAGTGTAACATGAGTCAATTCTAAATCAATTCTACTTTAGTTTATATTATTACAGTTGTTTTGTTTTATTTGTACCTAAGTATAGGATTTTATGTTTATACCTATTACTTCTCTTCCTATTAAATTTGACTGCTACTAAAGCAACGTCAGTCGTTGGTTATACTTCCAGGCCCCAAGAAAAAGGGAGGTTACCTTCCCACCGAGCTCCATACTAGTTGACCACAGGTGGAGACTTTTGTTGACTTCAGAGAGAATCTAATTCATCTTCAACATGACAACTCTTCACATATTTGAAGAGAGCTTTCAAGCCACCTTCTCCAAGCCAAGTATCCCTCTTCTTAATAGAACAAGGAGTTGTGTCATCAGGACAATTCCTTGTCATTAACAGTGCCCTCTACATGTTTGTTAACAGTGTCTTGTACATGTATCCCATAGTATTGGACAGAATGTTCCAGTTGTAGAATGTCCAGCATAGTAGAGTGCAGGACCCTCACCTGCCCTGTGCAAATTATTCTGATATTAATCAAGTCCAAGATTACAGTGAAACTATATCATAAAGGCATTTAACTTACACTAATACCACTACACATTTCAGCAAAAATAAATAAAAAGGGATACTCCCCACCCAGAAAACACATGCCCCAGAGTAAACATGAGATGAGAAACAGGAATCTGGACACTCGTGGGTCATAAATTTAATACTTCTTAGAGTATGGGCTAAGTGTGGTTCAAGAGTTGAAAGATGTGTATTTTTTGTTGTTGCTTAGGCTTGCCCCTAAATACATTGCTGTTCTTTATGGGAAATTATGGTGTTTCAAATTATCTTTGACTCAATGAAAATGTTGTCTATTTTGTGACTTTGGATAACAACATAAGAAACAACTCTTCTATGTATCGTTTTTCTTAGAGTCATCTCACATTGTTGAACTTATAGGCAATTTTTAATATGACCAAATGCTTGCTAAATCAATTCTACTTTAGTTTATATTATTACAGTTGTTTTGTTTTATTTGTACCTAAGTATAGGATTTTATGTTTATACCTATTACTTCTCTTCCTATTAAATTTGACTCATCATGTCAGACTTTTGCTTTTGGGGATCAAACTGCTATTGTACTCAGCCTTGTATCGTCTATTTTCCATGATAAACCAAAACCTGAGTCCTCCTTCTTGGTAATTAAGACTTTTGCGTTAACTACTGTACTCAACTGATTCTAAGAATGCACGTTTTTTTCACATTATTACATATTTGAAATAATGTCTTAAGATCAGCAGGATTTTCAAGAGAATAATAAGACAAGCCACAGACTGGGAGAAAATATTTGCAAAAGACACTGATAAAAGAACTATTATCCAAATTATACAAAGAACTCTTAAAACTCTTAAAAGTCAACAATGTGAAGATGAACAATGCAATTAAAAAATGGGCCATAAACCTTAACCGACATCTCACCAAAGAATATTCAGATGGCAAGTAGGTATATGAAAATATTTTCACCATTGTATATCATTAGGGAATTGCAAAATAAAACAACGAGATACTACTACATACCCATTAGAATGGCCAAAATCCAGAACAGTGACAACACCAAATGCTGACAATGATATAAAGCAATAGAAATTCTCATTCATTGCTGGTAGGAATGCAAAATGGTACAGCCACTTTGGAAGACAGTCTGATGGTTGCTTATAGAACTAAACACTCCTATCATACATTCCAGCAATCAAGTCCCTTGGTATTTATCCAAATGAATCAAAAACGTATATTCACACAAAAACCTGTACACCAATATTTGTGGCAACTTGATTTATAGTTGTCAAAACTTAGAAGCAACCATGCTCTCCTTCAATATGCGAGTGGATACCTAAACTGTGGTACATCCAAATAATGGACTATTATTTGGCACTAAAAGGAAAGGAGCGTTGGAGCCATAAAAAGACATGGAGAAAATGTACATTAGTAAATATTACTAATTGGAAGAAGCCAGTCTGAAAAGACCACATACCGTATGATTCAAACTGTATCATTCTGGAAATGGCAAAAATAAAGAGACAGTACAAAGATTAGCAGTTGCCAGGGGTTCAGGAGTAAGGAAGGATGAATAGGTAGAACACAGAGAATGGCAAGGCAGTGAAACTATTATGTAGAATATTATAGAGGTGGATACATGCTATTAGACATTTGTCCAAACCCAGAGAATGTACAACACCAAGCATAAACCCTAACGTGAACTTCCGACTTAGGGTGATAATGGCGTGATAATGACAGGTTTACCAACCATAATAAGTGTCAGTGTCACCAGTGGGAGAAGCTGAGCTTGTGTGAGGCCAGCAGGTATATGGGAACTCTGTACCTTCTGCTCAAGTTTGCTGTCAACCTAAGAATTTTCTACCATATAAGTGTATTAATTTAAAAAATCACTGAGATCTTAAAATCCCTGTTGGCCAGATGGCAGCCATGACAGTGGTCATTACCTGTGCATGCACAGACGTGGTCATTGCTGTTCATCTTATCAGCACCTCCCATGAAGTGTGTGCACTGTTGAGACTGCTCAGATGCATTTTAAAATATCTTCAAAGAGATGAAGCACCTGGGTGGCTCAGTTGGTTAAACGTCTGCCTTTGGCTCAAGTCATGATCCTGGGGTCCTGGGATCAAGCCCCACATGGGGCTCCCTGCTCAGCAGGGAACCTGCTTCTCCCTCTCCCATTCCCCCTGTTTGTGCTCTCTTTCTCTCTCCCTCAAATAAATAAATAAAATCTTTAAAAAATAAATAAATAAAATATCTTCACGAAGATTACACCCTGATTCAGTTTGCAAATGTTATTATAAACGCAAACAACACAGAAGCAGAGCAATGATGTTAGTGATGCGAGTAATTGCCATTGGTGTAATGACCAAAATTCTATTTTCTTGAGAATAGAGGAGCTAGGAAAGGATGGTCACCTTAGGTACATGAAACTGTGATTCATTTTATTTGACATAAGCACAGAAAGACTATCACGGGGCAAGTAACGTATATAAGAGGAACTAATAAATCCTGAGCATAGATCAAAAAAATTTTACGCAGGGAAAAAAAGCTGATGTGACAGTGTCATGTGACTTAAAAGATAAACTACAAAACCAAGTCTCATCAAATACGAAGTGCTGACAAAGACCGAGGATTCTGTAACGTGCCTCAAAATTATACTGTCAATGCTAGAGGAGCCGGGAAAGAAATCTAGGAGCATAAGTACATCTAAAATCCTTGTGATAAGTGTAATAGTAAAATTCTAAGTAATTAGAAAGTAACATAATAGTTTAATAGGCAGCATTTTTTTTTCCTTAGTAATATAGATAATGTTGATGGATCTTATAACCAGTAGTGTCTCGGGGGAAAGAAGTATGATCTTACCCACTTACAGAGTTCATCCATTCATTGATGATAAAACGTCCGTGGGCCTTTGGAACAATGACGGGTGAACTGGCTGGTGAGCATTCCCCTTGATAGATGTGAAGTTGGATGTAAAACAGTGTCAAACCAGTGCAAGTGCAAGGTCTACACAGGACAATAAAAGAGCCTTGTGCGTGGTCGTTAACAGGTGGAGACCATCAGTGGAGACAGCCTAATTCTAGGAGGTAACTCGGTGACCCTGGATGAGATGGAGCAGAACCAGCATAACTTCCGTTAGACCTAATGTTCTTGCAGAGCTTGTGTACTTGAGTATGAACCCTGTAAAACAATTGGATTAGTTAAAAGAGCCTACAATCCTGAGCTGGGAGGCATGAACTTTCTTTAACGCCAAGTTGGTAGTTGCACGACACCCTATTCTAAGGCAACTAGTCCAAGCGCGTTCACTACTAGAATAGCCACTCGAAACTTCTCCCTGCACCCACTTTTGCCCCCATCAGTCTATTCCCCGTGCTTTTCACAGTACACATGCACACACATTATAGGGTTTACACACCTGAGTCATTTTCTATAGCTCTTCAGAAAAATCCACAACTCCTTCCCACAGCTTGATTCTGACTACCTCTCCAGCCCCGTCTCACTGCAGGTTGGTGTTCTTGGCTCCAGACATTTTCAGGTTCTTTTAGCTCCTTATTTGAGCATGTTCCCATTCATCGCTGGCTTCCCTGCCTGGTACCTGCTTACCATTTCTCCAAGTTTGGTAAGCTCCCATTCATCCTTCAGCTGCTAACTCAGTTATCACTTCCTTAGAGAAGCCTTTCCCAGCCTCTCTAACTAGATCAAGTTCACCTATCACACACACCTATTGCATCATGGCTCCTTCCTTCATTACATGGTTAAAAATTTTTCACTTATGTGTGTAATTTTTTTTTGATCAGTGTTTTATCTGCCCCTCCCACCAAGAAACTGCAAGCTCCAAGAATCCGGGGGCTACCTTTCTCCTCCCCAGTGTACTCCCTAGCACTATTCCTGTATCACATGGATGCTCAGTAAATACAGAATCAAATAATGTTAAGTGAATACATCTCTATATTTCCTCTCTGTTTTCTGGGACCACTTTCATAAATCCTGGAAGTTGGCAGTGCTAGTCAAATATCACGTTTGACAAACAAAAAGCAGAAACAAACCCATAAATACAGAGAACAAAGTGATGGTTGTCAGAGCTGAGAGGGGTGGGAGGATGGTTCAAATGGGGGTGGGGGTGGGAGGTACAGGCTTCCAGTTATGGAATAAGTCAGGGGGATGACAGGTACAGCATAGGGAACATAGTGATATTGTACCAATGTTGTATGGTGACAGATGGTAGCTACACTTGAGGTGAGCATAGCGTAAGGTATAGAGAACTTAAATCACTATGCTTACCCCTGAAACTCACGTAACATTGTGTGTCAACTGTATTCAAATAATAAATTAATTAAATAAAAATAAAACATATAATGTTTGATTATAATGTTAATAAAAGACAGTGAAAGTCCTCAGAAAGATAAAGTCAGAGTGGACTTCCTGTTAATGGTTTGCAATTACATGAAGACTAATGTTTGAAGGAGGACAAGATAGCTAGAAGATGAATGTTTATGATTCCATTAACTAAAAATGCAATTCTTATCGTCTTTTTTGTCATATTTATCATTAACCTACTACTTTAAAAAAAGAAGTGATCCAGATGAAATAGGTATTTTTACAGAAGCAAATTTCTAGTCACAGAAATTCAGTAGAAGTTTTAGCTTGGTTTTATGCATCCGGAGGGAATACAGATACTCCTCTGTGATTATGGGGATTATGTTTTTATAAAATTCCAAATATGTTTATGTATTAACTGTGAATCTGAAACCATTTTTATCTCCGTATAAAAAATAATGGGTTGTATCAGTTTCATACTTCTTAGCTGGAAACAACAACAGCTGATTTTGGTGATTGAAAAAGAAGTTTACTAAAAGGATGTTGGGGGTTCCACTTCTGGCATTAGAAGTGCCGAGATGCTTTGAGAAACCCTTCAAATGCAGAACAACTAATCTCTGTTTTTAGACACAACTTCTCTGCAAAGTCACCTCCTTTTCCAGAGAGAAAAACAAAATGAGCTAGGTCCAGGACCAAAGCCAAAACAATAGGCAGCAGAAAGGGATGATTATGCTCTCACTGACTTCTGTGGTTTTTAAATCATCTATTTAAAAAACAACAATAATACTCTGTGGACTGCTAACCAATTTGGCAAAATAAGTTAGATATGATTTAGCAAAATATTTTCTTTAGTCAATCTTAAGACAAACAACACGTACTCCAAGTAACTGTGAGGAGGAGTGAACTCAGAGACTGAGCAGTTGCAGAAGGAGGGTGATTAACACAAGTATCAGAGACAATCAGAGCATGTATGGGCAGGAACCAGGGGCTGCAAAGCCCATGGCTGGCAGAGAATTCATGGGTTAGGCCCATGCAAATTGGAAGCTGGAAATGAAGTATCTGCTTAAAGCCACGAATGAAGACTTACTTCCCAGTCCATGAAACAAGAACTAGAAAATTTGTAATCACTTTCTAGAGAAAGAGTAAAGAAACTGGCTATACACTGAGAATGGTGAGAGAACAAAGATTCACTTTGGAGAAACCAGAATCCCACATCGTGCTGTACATATGTGTGCAGTTTTCATTCACACAACCCAGGTAGTGCTCATTTATACCCAAGAAATTAACATAAAAATTAGTTTGGAATCAGTGAGACCTATAACGTCTGGCAGAGGCAAATGCAAAGGAAAGGTATGAGCTCCTAGTTGAGGATTATAAATCACCCAAGGAAAGGAACCCCAAGAGGAAGAAATAGCAGACAGAACAAACAAAAAGATGAACACATTCTAAACTGTAAATAGTAGTTTGTTCTGAAAGAGGCTTGAAAGTAAATATGTGAGGGGCACCTGGGTGGCTCAGTTGGTTAAACATCTGCCTTTGGCCCAGGTCACGATCCCCGGGTCCTAGGATCGAGTCTTGCATCGGGTTCCCTGTTTCAGCAGGGAGCCTGCTTCTCCCTCTCCCTCTGCTTTTCCCCCTGCTCATGCTCTCTCTCTCTCTCAAATAAATAAATAAAATCTTTAAAAAAAGGAAAGTAAATATGTGGAATATCCTCAGAAAGATAAAGAAATAGAAATTATAAGACAAGACTAGGACCTAATAGAGAAAAAGCAGATTTGAAAAAAAAAAAAAATTGACATCCTAGAAATTAAAAGAAAATGGCCTCTGAAATTAAACTACAATAAACCACAGAGAAAGAAGTGAAAGCAAGAGTTAAGAAATTAACAGATGGAGGGAAATTGTCATAATGCATCACAGAGAGATAAATAAATGGAAAAAATGAAAGAGAAGTTAAGAGACATAGAGGGTAAATGAGAAACTTCAAGAAGACTGTTAAAAAGAGAATTATAAAGAATGAGGGAGACAAAATTTTGGTAGTTAAAGGCAGAGAACTTTCTAGAACTGAAGAAGAACATAGTCTCAGATGAAAGGAGCATGGAAAATCCCAAGAAAGGTACAAAAACAAACCTACATGTGGACACTCAGAGATAAATTACAGAAAATCAAAGATAAAGTGAAAATCTGAAAAGAGAAGACAGATCACTTGGAATGGCAATCAGGTTCAGAGAATTCTTCTCAGCAGCGATAAAAGACAATAGAATTATATCTTCAGAGGTGAAAAAAAAATTCTCAAATCAGAATTCCATAAAGAGCTAAACTATTATTAAAAAATAAAAGCGAATGAATCATTTTCAGTCAAAGATTAAGAGATTATACTACTTAGAGACTACCATGCTTAGTGGTATGTGTCAGTTTGGCTAAGCCCTGGTACCCTGATATTTGGTCAAACATTCTGTTTCTGTGAAGATATTTTTTAGATGAGATTAACCATTTATACTGGTAGACTTTGAGTAGAGCATATGACTCTTCATAATGTGGTTGAAACTCATCCGATCAGCTAAAGGCCTTTAAAGGAAAAAAATAAAAAGAACAAAAAAAAATAATAATTTCCCTGAAAGAGCTAGAATTCTACCAGCAGATGCCCTTCTGACTCAAACTGTAACTCTTCCCTGGGTTTCTTCCACATTCCTGTGAGCCATTACTTAAAATCAATTTCTCCTTCTCTCCATACATAGATCTCTATTATATCTATTAGGTAGATAGATAGATAGGTAGATAGAGCATTAAAAATAGCATTATCAGAATTTATTCCTTTTTTTTTTAAAAGGTTTTATTTATTTATTTGACAGAGATAGAGAGCACAAGCAGGGGGGAGCAGCAGAGGGAGAGGGAGAAGCAGGCTACCCGCCGAGCAGGGAGCCCAATGGGGGGGCTCGATCCCAGGACCCTGAGATCATGACCTGAGCCAAAAGCAGACACTTAACCTACTGAGCCACCCGGGCACCCCTCCTTTATGTCTTAAAGAAGATATTTTGGAAATTGGAAAACTTAAGTTGAAAGTACATCATTTTTTTTGTGGACCACAAAGATTTGTTTTGACTAGTAATATTTAAAATAACTTTACGGGCGCCTGGGTGGCTCATTTGGTTAAGCGACTGCCTTCGGCTCAGGTCATGATCCTGGAGTCCCGGGATCGAGTCCCGCATCGGGCTCCCTGCTCGGCAGGGAGTCTGCTTCTCCCTCTCCCACTCCCCGTTTGTGTTCCCTCTCTCGCTGTGTCTTTCTCTGTCAAATAAATAAATAAAATATTTTAAAAATAAATAAATAAAATAAAATAACTTTACAATCGAGCCCCTCGTCGGGCTCCCTGCTCAGTGGGGAGCCTGCTTCTCCCTCTCCCACTCCCCCTGTTTGTGCTCCCTCTCTCACTGTGTCACTCTCTGTCAAATAAATAAAAAAAAAAAAATAAAATAAAATAACTTTACAGGGCGCCTGGGTGGCTCGGTCAGTTAAGCGTCTGACTCTTGATTTCAGCTCAGTTCTTGGTCTTAGGGTGGTGAGTTCAAGCCCCCCCACTGGGCTTCACACCGGGCATGGAGCCTACTTAAAAAAATAAATAAATTTGTAAAAAAAATTAAATAAATAGGGGCACCTGGGTGGCTCAGTCTGTTAAGCTTCTGACTCTTGATTTCGGCTCAGGCCACTGTCTCAGTGTTGTGAGATCGAGCCCCACATCGAGCTCATTGCTCAGCGGGGAGCCTGCTTCTCCCTCTCCCTCTGTCTGCCGCTCCCCCTGCTTGTGCTCTCTGTGTTAAGTATAATAAATAAAATCTTAAAAAAAAAAAAAAACTGTTTCCTCTTTATTTAAAAAAAAAAGATTCTCTCTCTTGGGCACCTGGGTGGCTCAGTTGGTTAAGCATCTGCCTTCTGCTCAGGTCATGATCCCGGAGTCCTGGGATCGAGCCCTGAATCAGGCTCCCTGTTCAATGGAGAGTCTGCTTCTCCCTCTACCCCTCCCCCTGCTTGTGATCTCTCTCTCTCTCTCACTCTCTCTCAAATAAATAAATAAATTTTTTTTAAAAAAAGATTCTCTCTCTCTCCCTCTCCCTCTGCCCCTCCCCACCTCACTTTAAAAATACTAAAATAAAAATAAAAGAACTTTTTATTTGTAACATCCATATTAAACAATTTACTAGTTTAAATCTTTACTTTGTACATAATAGACATTTAACAAAAACCTATAGACTGAATAAATTTTTAAATGCATGCATACAATTTTTTTTAACTTTTCAAATATCAGTTTTAATGTAAATAAAGAGTAGATCCCACCTTTTTTCCCTGTATCCCCTATAACTCCGTCCTATGGGCTCTGCTTTCTCTAGAGTATCCTGACTAATACAGACCTGCAGTAAAAAAATCATGTATGAAAAATTATCCTTTGATAAGGTAAAAAAAAACTGAAACCAGAAGGAAGGGATGGATTTCAACAACAGTAATGAGCAAGGAAATTGGTAACATACTGACAAATGTAGATAAATACCAACTACACAGGAGAGACACCGAAATACTAGACATCAGTACATAGACAACAGGAGGGAGGGAGGCGGAATAAAAATGGTATGAGTCTGTTATTAACAACCCTAGCCCGAAGAAGTACACACTTAAAAATTTCAGAGTAGCACGGAGCACTGGGTGTTATGCACAAACAATGAATCATGGAACACTACATCTAAAACTAATGATGTATGGTGATTAACATAACAATAAAAATAAAAATTTTTAAAAAAATTTTCAGAGTAGCCACTAAAAACAGCTTTTGGACTACTTCTAAAAGAGCAGACTAAAAATAGGATAAAGAAAATTCATTAAACCAAGACAGAAGAAGAGAACAAGTGAAAGCAAAGTCAAAAAGGGAGAGAGGATTTGAAAGCAAGGCAAGGCAAGAGAGGCAACTTGTCAGTGGGGAAATATACAGGCTGTCTGGTGCCAAGAGGCTGGGATTTGGGAGGTCAGTTGTTTCTAGCTTTGTCTGTGAAAATCAGCTGCCCTTGACTTGGAGGATCAGGGGGCCTGTGGAAATTTGCCGAACCCCGGGGTTAGAGACCACCAGTGGTGTGGGCAGCTTGCGGGTAGCCCCTCCAGAAAGGAGAAAGGACACCAACACAGAATATTAACAGCTGTTAACTCTGAGCGGCACGTACATGAGCCTTTGTTACATTACCTTCTGCACTATGTTTGAAGGAAGGTACGGAAAATAATATTCGAAAACACCCTTTTCTAGGCTCCAATGCCACCACTCCCCTAAAATGTAATCATTGCTAAGATCTTGGTGTTTTTAGAGATCATGTATTTTAAGGATTAAAATATGCATATATATGAATATTTAAAAATATGCATATATGCAAATAGGGAATTTCTTTGGTGGAACAGGGTTGTTCCGGCTGTGTTCGGAGTTTTGATCTTAAGCCTTTCTCTTCTGTGTCTACTTCAGATTGTGGAGATTCTGGATTGCTTTACATTGTGTTGGCTTTGTTCCCCTTGGTGACTGCGAAAGACTGGACATTAGCATCTCCTGGGTGTAACGGAATGAAAGGCCAAAGCGTGATTCACTCAATGTAAAAAGATGGCTAAGCAATTTTTTCTTGAGGGTTGCTGGATGATCTGTCCCTTCGTTATCACGTCATCCATCCGAATTCAAACATACCCCAGAAAGGTTCTATTCTTTCTCTTCACTTAGAACGGAGCTTTGCTCAAACATAAGTAACTAGGTCTTCTAACCACCTTGCTTCCTGTGCTTTGACTTTGATTTTAATTTTTGCAAAGGGAAGTGAGTGTGCTTTGAGTATGCACGATGCACGTCCGCTCTCTCCTGATGCCAATGGCTGCTCATAATCTGATTCCTTTTGCTTCCTTCAACACTCAGGACGAGAAAAAGCGTTCCTTTCCTCCTGGGCTGAAGCTCTAATTTATGATCGTTGTATATTTATCACTTTTCAGCCCATCCTAGAATGTCTCCCTTTCTCCCCATTGGAGAGGGATAAAATAAAATACCACATTTTACACCTATTAAAAGTAATTTTTATTTATCCCACAACCCCTGAACTTTGAATTTTTTTTTTTCAAAAGAATCTCCCCTGGCCACCCCCTTCCCTTCACAAGGCCACTGTTTGATCTAGTGACATTTTTATATGGAAAACATTTTAAGCAGCTCCAGCTGCTGATTTTACAAAGAATAAAAACAGAAATGATCGGAGCTTTTGGCAAGAACCCTTAGGCCAGAGCAGCAAGTCACTGATATATTCCTGCTGCAAAAGTGATTTGTTTTGTTTTATGAACTTGTGAAAGTAATTCTTTCTTTTTCATGGCAAAATAGTTGGTACAAAGGAAAGACCAGCACACCGGGGGGGGGGGGGGGTGGCGGGGAAGCACATATTCTGTTCATAAGCAACTTTTTCAAATACATTTTATGTCAGTATCTAAATTACACAAAGCAGGCTTACATGCTGCTCTCTCTCTATATTTTTTCTTTTTTTTTTTTTTTTGGTTGAAACTCTCCCAAAAGTGGGTGTGAAATAATCCCTTTGCTTTTATTTCCGGATTGGCTTTGATGATGCGTCAGATATTAAATAGGACTGGTTCTGGTTCATATGTCACGTATCGATGTAGGGCGTAAGTGTCAGCATTTAGATGGAGAATAATTGGATTCATATCTGTGTTATGTTTTTAAATTGCTGGGTCAGTTCGGGGTCTCCTGCTGTAAATTCTTCACTGCAGGCACAAGTAAAAGGAATGTGACAGATTTAATACCGAGAATAAGTTATTAACTGTAAGGATGCATAAAACAGTGGCACTGCTGAGCGGAGAACATTACACCGCTCATAATGCTGTAAATGAAAATTAAAGTGTTTTTTTTATATCAGGGAAATATTTTTCTTTATTAACTCTCTTGCTCTCCTCACATAGGTCCTTTATGTCTGATCTCGTGTCGAACAATCCCTTTGACTTGGCCATTTGACTCGTGAATGTTTAAATCCTAACACTCAAGGGTGAGAGAATGAATTTGATAAGAGAAGGGAGTTGTTTATAATGTTTCACTTCCCAGACGGTCAAGTGGCTACTATTGACTACAACCATGATCTTTCCTGAGAACAATATCTAGGCCAAATCCCACCATAAAGGCTCCGTGCAATAACCTCATTTTTTGGTCATAGCATATTTGCCTTTTGTTGTGGAGGGAGAACTGAAGTGTAGCCCCACCAATTACTTAGACGATTATTAGAAAGGGAGGGAGGGAGGGAAAAAAGGAAAAGAAGAAAAGCCAGCCAAGAATCCAAAAGGAAAAGAGACAGGTGTCCTTCACATGTTTCTGCAAGCCCCAGTCATGAGTGGCAGCTGGTGCCAGCAAATGGCTTGGATTTTTCCAATATCAGTAAACAGCTTACCTGCGCCTGGATTACCAGCCCATGTCCAGAAAATTCTCTGAGAAAAATCTTCCCTTGCTACAGCACCTGTTATCATGTAAGCCCAGGATGAGCCAGGAAATTCAACATCACAATTCCGTTCGCTCCACCCATTTATTTGATTACATATTAACTGAATACCCCTATATGAGGAGACAAGTCCCTGTTGATAATGAGCATTACTACAAGTTCTGCGAGAGTTTCTCAGACCTGAGTCAGTCGGCACCACCTTCTCTATGTATTTAGCACACATTGAGAACACCGTTTTAAGCACTTTATGAACATTCGCGCATTTAATCATCATAACAATCCAGTGCCCCCTTTTGTTACAGATAAAAAAACTGAGGCTCGAAGAAGATCAGTAAGTTGCCCCAGATCACACCTTCACAAATTTTGCTACAGCCACACCTCATGTCCTACATTATTCATCTACTTATTTTCTTTAAATGATTCACTTTTGTCTACTTAAAGTATATTTAGGAGATCTTATCACTGCCATAGATGGAAAACAAACCGTATCATGAGTTTAATATGATAATTGTATTTTCAAATATACACAAAGATAAATATGTATGCTACTTCATACTCATTAGCATGGCTAAAATATAAAAAAATTAAAATAAAAATGTTGGTGAGAAAATGGAGAAATTGAAACTCTCATATGTTGCTGATGGGAATGAAAAATGCTATAGCCACTATGCAAACAGTTTGGTGATTCCTCAAGAATTTAAACATAGAGTTACCAGAAGACCCAGCAATGTTACTGTTAGGTATATTACCCAAAAGATTTGAAAACATGGACTCGAGGCAGCCTGGGTGGCTCAGTCAGTTAAGCGTCTGCCTTCGGCTCAGGTCATGATCTCCTGGGTTGTGAGATGGAGCCCCATGTCAGGCTCCATGCTGGGTGTGGAGCCTGCTTAAGATTCTCTCCCTCCCTCTCCCTCTGCCCTTCCTCCCCTTCTCTCTCTCTCCCTCTCTAAAAAAATGAAAGAAAGAAAGAAAGAAAGAAAGAAAGAAAGAAAGAAAGAAAGAAAGGGAGGAAGAAAGAAAGGGAGGAAGAAAAGAAAAGAAAGATGTGTTTGTGTTCCAGCTAAAATCATTTCATACATACTAGCAGAGGTAAAGGTACCAAAGTTTGAGGAACACCATTCACTGTCACAGTGGTTAAGCCCAAGAGTCAATAAGCCTGGGTTTAAATTCTAGTTCCGTCCCTTAATATGTGAACTGAGAAATTCCTTAATGTCTCCGAAACTCCGTTTCCTCATCTGTACAATGAAGGTAGCAATTCGTGGTTGTGCCAAGATCGGGGAATCCTGGATTATTAACTTTAGAGAGAACATTTCTTGAGCCCCTGCTCAAAGCCAGCAAGGCGATATGCTAGAAACATTATGTGTCATGTCATTCAATGCTCACAAGTACTTCCTGAGATCCAATTTCAACATACTAACCAAACGGATAGCCTTTCCTGTGCACAAGTCACTAAGTACTATTGGAAACCTAATGCATTCTAATCTCCTATCCACTCATGGGATTGTTGATGCTGAATCATTCCCTTCTTCACATTCCTTAAATTCCGATTCTATTATCTTATGAACCATACTTTGTTTTTAAGAATTCAAAACATCAATTTATGATAAAGTAAAAAGGTTATGGTATTATTCTAATCTTTCATAAAAGCTGTACCAAAAGATTATATTTAATGTATTTAATGTATTTAATAATTATATTTAATTTTGTTTTATCAATCACTAGCGTCTTGCATATAACCTCAAAAGGTTTATACCTTAGAACGCTGAAGGAATTTGCTCCAAATCTTAAAAAATTGGCTAATAGGAAAAGATAAAGTACAGAAACCATTACTCAACTTTTAATTGACAGTAGGGTCTTGGTGTATCCTGTTGGCATCTGAGAGGTTTCCATACAACAGCATTCATTAACTCAAAATAAATTTCAAACGTGCACATTCAGTGACAATAGTAATAAACAAACGCCAAATTACTAAAATATATTATACCCTTGCACCAGCGATCAAAATGAGCTTAGAGTCTCTAAAAGTCCATGTGGCAATAAAAGTATGGCCCCCAACTGAATCAGAAATGTGAGTGTGAAAACTCTTTTTCTTTTAAAGAGTCTATATAACATGTCCTGAGGCAATAACTCAAATACTAGACATAGTATTGCTTCTATCTCTCGGTCTCTCGTTTGATTGAATGCTTAAGAACCTACCTCACAGGGAGATGCTATGTCGGACCAGTCAACTTTGCAAAGCAGTCAAGGTTACTACAACAGGCTGTGTTTATAAGACAAGGTCAAAGAGAATTTAAACCACTCTTAGTGCATCTGAATTAATCCCTAGTTTAGTTTTTTTTTTTTTTTCAAAAGTTCCTGGTCTGTCCTTAATTATTTCTCTTCAACTCACCCTTTACACATACAGAGCCAAGTAGGGAGAATTGGACCCATGGGTTTTACATTTTCATTAAAAGCCAGAGGTAACATACAAGCGACTTGAATTGTGGGTGGCAGCTCACTTTGTGATTTCTTCAGAGGAAATTTGACTGAACACATGGAGCTAGGCTCTGCAACAAGATCACTATTTGCTTTGCAAAGTGGGTGCATGGAAAATGGTTTTTGGCACGCATTCACTAAAACTTCGTACATTGGTCCACAGCTGAGTTATTGTCCTTTCTGCTACTTTTTAGTTACCAAAATAAAAAGGTCAGATTCATGACACTTAGAAAGAAGGGCAAATGTGAGCTCTGTTAGTAATAACTGCTTATAACAAACTTCTGTTTCTATTAACCACATTAGGCCTATGTTATTTCCTATAGTTCATATATTCTGTGAGCTTAGCCAATGCTCCCCGACAATGCTGAGCCCTTATATGTGCATATTGTAAATATATGCAAATATTTACCAATTACCAAATTGTTCAACCTTTGTGTACGTGTTCCCACCTAAGTATTATTCTTTGCAAGTGCCCAAAATGTAAAGGTATACATATGTGTATATATGCATATACACATACACACACATATAAATATTGAATTATAAACAAATGAGAAAAGTGCCAAGTGTGTGTCTTACAGTACACACATTTCATGGGGGGAAAGACATTGTAGTTCCAACTTTAAATAATGGCTAAATGCTTAGAAAAAATATCATCTGGGGGCACCTGCGTGGCTCAGTCGTTAAGCGTCTGCCTTCGGCTCAGGTCATGATCCCGGGGTCCTGGGATCGAGCCCCGCAATCGGGTTCCCTGCTCAGCGGGAAGCCTGCTTCTCCCTCTCCCACTCTCCCTGCTTGTGTTCCCTCTCTCGCTGTGTCTCTCTCTGTCAAATAAATAAAATCTTTAATAAAAGAAAAAAGAAAAAGAAAAAGTATCATCTGCTTACAATTACAAAATACTGAATATGTTTATTATTCAACCTAGATAGGCACTCCCATATTTCATTAGTGGTCTTATATTAGATTTGTTCTCTGTAAATTGAATCAAGAAAGAACAATAACAACAATTAGGGGCTCCCTGGGGAAACATTTTGCTAATAAAAAAAAAAATTTTAAGCCTGTATGAAAGAAAAGAAAACACATAAGTAAAGTTATAAAGCGAACTGGAGAAAATGTGACATATATGACAAATTAAGACCTAAATAATGAATATATAAAGACTAATTTAAAATCTATAAGAAAAAGATAATATGTCAGTAGACATGTGGGCAAAGACCATGAGCCCGTAAGTCACACAAAAAAGAATATAAATAGCTGGTAAACATGTAAAAAAAATCTAATTTTGAAAGAGGAGAGAATTTTTTTACCCAGAGCTGTCCCAAGTAGTTAAAAAAAAAAAAATTGATAATACCAAGTATTGGTGAGTTGTCTCAAATGAATCACTCTCATTTTGTGAGTCAGGAGATTAAATGACTATACCTTTTCGGAAACAATCAGCAATATTGTAACAATGGTATTGTATGTAAATATGCTGGGGCACCTGGCTGGCTCTGTCAGGAGAGCACTCGGGCTCCTGATCTCAGGGTTGTGAGTTCAAACCTTCAAACCCCACATCTGGTGGAGAGATTACTTAAAAATAAAATCTTAAAAAAAATTAAAAAAAAAAAAAAGGAGTGCCTGGTGGCTCATCTGGTTAAGCGTCCAAATCTTGATTTCAGCTCAGGTCATGAGCTGTGAGATCAAGACCCATGTTGGGCTCCTCCTCCTCCAAGCGTGGAGCCTGCTTAAGATTCTCCCTCTCCCTCTTCATTTGCCCCTTTCTCTGCTCATGCACACATGCGCTCTCTCTCTCTCTCTCAAAAAAAAAAAAAAGATGGAAAAATGCCTACCCTTAGATGCAACAATTCCAATTCCAGGAATTAATCCTAAGGAAATAATCAAATGAAAGAACAAAAAAGTATACACACCCATATCATATAAACATAAACATATAAACAAGCATATGCATATTTATGTATGTGTATGCATATGCATATGTGTATGACATTGTATATAATGCCCTTAAAAACTTGAAATAACCCAAATCTCAAAAAAAGAAAAACCCACCAGGATTAATTAATTTATTATGACACTCTTTTACAATGAAATAAGCAACTATTTAAAAATGGTTATGCTAAGTTATATTTATTAACAGGAAAATTCAATGTATATTATTAAGTGAGAAACCAAGTTTTAAAATAGTTTTGGTCCCATCTTTTTGTAACGAATGTGCATAACAAAAAAAATTCAGAACCACAGTAAAATAAGAGCATTTCAATCTCTAAGCAGTGAGATTTAATATGATTTTTTTCTATCTTCCTGTATTGTTTAGCTCTTTTACAGTGTACATATTATGCTTACCATTAGAAAAATAGCTCAATTTGGCATGCCTGGGTGGCTCAGTTGGTTAAGCATCTGACTTTTGGTTTCGGCTTAGGTCACGATCTCAGGGTCCTGAGATTGAGCCCTGTATCAGGCTCTGTGCTCCTCATGGAGTCTGCTTGAGATTCCCTCCCTCTCCCTCTGTCCCTCCTATTCATGCTCACTCACTTGCTCTTTCTCTCTCAAATAAATAAATCTTTAAAAAAAAAAGAAGAAGAAGAAGAAAAATAGTTCAATTTGATCATATTTACATTCTCTTCGCCACGTTCTAGAATAGCAAACATGACACTACATTCCGGCTGTCTAATACTGAACTTCCCAATTATTACTTGTCACCTTAATGATTCCCTTCTCTCTATTTGGAAACACCCGATTTCTGAATTGCAATTTCTAACTTTCCCCGGATGTGTGCAACACAACAAATCAATTGGAGTGATAGAACAGTGACAGGTATTTATGTTTCTTTTCCTTCCCCAGCACTTCTAGTAGTTCTAGTTCTGTGAGAAATACATATAGTACTTACTCAGTAAATACTGCTTCAACTGTAATTTTGCAAGGACTGTGGAAGCTTTCTTGTGCTGTACATGGGAGACTGATAGCCATTCAAGGGCTAAATTGAGTTACTTAAAAGAATGAAATAGATTATACTTTGCTGAGGTTTTTTCTAGATCAAATGAATTAACACAAAACAGAATATATAGAAGGGAGGGATTTCTTTCATTTGAAAATGACATTATTTATAAAACAGAAAAGCCATCACACTGATAGGAAAGTTATTTTTCTATATTATTAGCAATCGTGAAGCGTGACAATGTGAATTTTGGGGGTCATTTTATAAGAACCTCTGACAAGAGTTGGTATATGATTTGGGGGCTTGAGTTCAGAGTACCTTAAACATCTTTTTCTTGTCATCCAGTGAGAAACTGTCAGAAGGATTGGTAAGCAGGAGCTCACTAAGCAGGATGGAAGGCAGAGTTTTTAGTTTGTGTAGGAGGTGAGCAGAGCATGGCCATGTTCATCTTGTAGACATGTGCTCTTGGACCCTTTAACATTATAAATACAAAAAAAATACATCACCCATTCATCACCATCCAACTCTTAAGATGTAATTCAGGTCCTCCCATATACTGGACTATTCCTTGCCAGTAACTCATCTTTGACTAGAGAAGTTGCTCCATTGCAAAGTTTTATATCCTTATCTGTAATGTTATGATAATACACAATCCTTAAAGAGTTTCGTTTAGACAACTAGTATGATGTCATTTGAGGATCTGCTGCATTTATGACTGGGCTTGTTAGAGGGAGGAGGAGTTCTTTTTCACCCCAAATTTCATTTTTCTCATCCTTATAATGCTCCTGATTGATTATCTTCAGGAATAATCTTTTTTTTTTTAAGATTTTATTTATTTATTTTAGAAAGAGAGAGAACATGCATACATGCACATGAGTGAAGGGGAGGGGCGAAGGGAGAGGGAGAGCCAGAATTTCAAGCAAACTCCCTGTGGAGCCCAGAGCCCATCGTGGACTGGATCCCACGACCCAGAGATCAAGACCTGAGCCGAAATCAAGAGGCAGATGCTTAACCCAC
Source organism: Neomonachus schauinslandi (assembly GCF_002201575.2). Classification (NCBI taxonomy): domain Eukaryota; kingdom Metazoa; phylum Chordata; class Mammalia; order Carnivora; family Phocidae; genus Neomonachus; species Neomonachus schauinslandi. The sequence goes on from NC_058409.1 coordinate 15,602,048, forward strand.
TGAGCCACCCAGGCACCCCAGGAAATAATCTTTAAAAACTAATCAAAATTGTTTTAATTTTGCCGGGTTGGACCACCTATAAGATCTTCCTTCTGATTACTTCAAAAGGTAAACTGTTAATGAATTCTGATTATTTGCAATATATGAAAAATAACCAAGAAACAGCAGCTATTTATAAACTAAATTTTAGTAAGAAGAGAACCAAATCAGACTGACCTCATATATTTGTGCTATAAAAGAAAGAGACCATTTCAGCACAAATTTCTATATAGAACTTTTTTCGCTACAGAACACTGTAAAGTTTATGGTCTCACAGAAACTTTTATTACTATTGGATAATATTTATAATGGTTGAAAAAATTTATTATCTGCTTAGTTATATCACCCAAAATTTGAGTTCATGGTCACATAAGGCTTCCAGGCTAACTTTCCAATTTTTAGAGCCACCTTCTTGTAGTCTGGGGAGGACATATATGGCCAGCAATATTATTGCAAAAATCTTAAAGAGCAGTCTGTAAAGCTCTCAATTCCAGAAACATTGCAAATCTCTTTTTCACTCGTTCTTCCCATGTTTACCAGTAGATAGCAGTCGAGATAACAGTGATGCATCTGACAGCAGTATTAGTCCACTGGAAAGGGGATGATTAACTTCAAATAAATAAAGTTACTACTCCGGGAGGAGGGGAGGGGTCAGAATAAAGTCTATGTGCCACCACAAATAATAAAAACTACTACTACTATTTCCATTTTCTCTTGGCCCAGTCCAAGTTCTTCAAAATCATGGGTTTGTGCTAAATTTAAATTTTTTGTGTACATGAAGATAACCTGACCTACCTACAGGCTCAGTGCTTTGGACTCGGCCAGGTTCATTCACATTCTTTTTTTTTTTTTTTAAGGATTTATTTATTTATTTGAGAGAGAGAGAGAACAAGCAGGAGGGGCAGAGGGAGAGGGAGACAGAGAATCCCAAGCAGACTCCACATTGAGCACAGAGCCCCATGCAGGGCTCAATCTCATGCCCCTGTGATCACGACCTGAGCCAAAACCAAGAGTTTGACCTTTACCCAACCGTGCCACCCAGGTGCCCCTAATTCACATTCTTGATAGATGACAAAGGAAATGTGTTTTCAGAGCTAGAATTTAGTTTGTGACGATGGAATGGACAACCTTAATTAAGACACACCAAATGTTTGACTTTGGCCTTTTTTTTTTTTTTTTTTCCATATACTAACCAGTGGTTCCTAAACTAGCCATGACTGAGTATCACCTGGGAAATTTTTAATGCAGATTCTTAGACCCAACCTCAAACATACTGGATTAGAAACTTCAGGAATAGACCCCAGGAATTTGTATTTATAACATCTTCACCATGCAATGCAGATAGCAGACACTGTCTCTGGACTGGAATTTGAGAGCCCCTTCTCTAACTGCCTGGGTTTGGCAGTATACTCATTTAACCAAGTATTTCTAAAAACTTACTGTGGGTATTTCTGTGGGTAATATAAAAGAAAGAGTACATAAGCCCTGTACTCAAACTTACTGAGCCAATTTCCCAAAATATATTCCATGAGATGTTTATAGTATTATATTAAAAAAAAAGTGATTCATGGTCAATAAATGTGATGAACTCCAGGACAAATAAATATAACGTATTTCTTTTCTATAGGATTTCTCAGGGCCTTTTATATGTGAAAACTTTCAAAGAGGAAGCTTATCTTCTTTGTACATGGAATTTTTCACAGAGCATGTCTTAAAAAGGGGGGGGGGGTGCAGAGAGCGAGAGAGAAAAGAGTATCTTATCAGGCTCCACAGCCAGTGCAAACCCAACCCGGGGCTTGATCCCGTGACCCTGAGATCATAACCTGAGTGAAATCGAGAGTTAGATGCTTAACCCACTGAACCACCCAGGTGTCCCTCTTTTTTCACAGAGCATGTCTTAGGGCTAGTGTTCTGAAGAAGACAGTTTTGGAAATGTTGAGCTAAATTACCAATTTCTTATAGGCGTGACTGCATACATTTTTAACTCCCTCACAGTACATGAAACAAAGCTTAATAACCTATGGAAATTTAGTTAGTTCAATGAATGCCTACAGTTTCATAGGGCACACTTTTCATCCAAGATGACAGAGATTGCCATTTCCCACAGAGTAAATTTGTCATTGATTTCTTTACTTATTTGTATCTCATTTCTCCTTTTGGAGTGTTGTCTCCTCTTGGTGCCACAATTAAAGCATTAATTCCCTCTGGATTATCCATTTATTTGTTTCCTACCAATGTTCAAAAATGAGGCTTCATAAATGTTAACATTTGGCTAAGACGCAAACTGTTACATGTCAACTCTATTTCTATTAAATTTTTTTTTTAATTTTCTAATTAAAAAAAGGAAGTCATGGTTGCAGTCTGCTGCCGGATATGTGATGGAAACACTGTAGAAATGGAGGAACTTGGAGTGCTTCGGGAGGTGAGAATGGTACATATGTGCACCAGCTTTGCAAATCCAAGCAGATCAGAGCCTGCACAGGAACACATGGACCCCAAGAAGGAGAAGAATCCCAGCCCAAGAAAAATAGCTTGCTAGTCCTGTGGCTAACGCTAGCAGAAGTATCTTCATAGGCATGAGCTGCTAGGCGGTGGTGGAGGAAACCATTATACAGCATGGCAACGTGAACTTTGCAAACCAAGGATAAGAGGAAAATCAAAATAACAGACCCTGTCATCAATTCTGCTTTCCCAGGACTGACGCAAACTTGTCCGATATCTTCAGTTTGCTTGATTCTAGAAGACATGAAAATGCTTCCATTTTACTGGTAAAGGGCCAGCTGGAGTAAAAATCAAATGACTGAGATTTTACATCTTATCATTTAATATAGGGAAGAAAAGGAAAAAAGACCATATCTTAGAGTGGCTTGAAACCAAATTGTTTTTCCTAGGCTACATCATGCTTTGATGAAATGGGGGTGGTTTGCATGATGTCATCCGCATGGTTTAAATAAACAGTGGGCTAAAGTTAACAAGCTGCAATCCTAACAGAACTAGTGGGGGATTATGGGAGAGCTAATGTGATCAATTACTTTTAGTTCCAGAGGTCTCTAGATGAGACAGAAGCCAGCATACACATGTTGGCAGATGAAAAATCAGTTTGGTCAACATGTACTCTAGTGGTAATGAACATTCTTTCAAACTTCATTTTTCATCCCCAAGAAAGGAGAATCCCACTTATGCCAGTCACTGCTACTCCAGGGCAGCCAAAAAGATAACTGTAAATATTTTTAGGAGCCAGAAACTTAGCATTCCATGGGGGTAGGCTGACTAGTCTATTGGCTCCGCCATTGTGCCTTTAAATATTGTACTTGAAGTTTTGCTCTTGTTATTTTCCCATTAAAAATCAATTGGAACTAGGAATAACTATGTGAAGCCTTTAGTCACCATATGCTATGCCCTCCTCAAAAGTTGATATTTTGTAAGTATTGAGTATTACTCAATGACAAGAAGCTAGTAAACAGTTTCGTGTACATGGAGTATACGAATGAGTGGAACATTGAACTTCAGATCCTCGAGTTAGATTTATCAGCTTTATAACATGTTGAATATAAGGAAGTGGTTTTCTTGGTGTGTGAAAGAAGGAAATGCATAATAAAAGAAAGAGAACTAATTCCACGGTTGCCCACTAAATAACAGACACTAGCTTGATGTACAGGGTACAGAGTTGTAGAAGTCATGGACCCTGACCTCAATGTCTAGGAGTAAAGATGCACTAAAAACTATAATATAAGGTATATATGCCACAGAGGAGGAATGAAAAGGTCTCAAGAGGAATCAAAAGGTGGCAAGACTTTATATGCTGGCAGGAATCAAAAAATCCTGAAGAGCTTTCATTTGATGTGGTCAAGCCAAGATGTCAGCATTAGAGCATAAGGAAGAAGTCATAGATAACACGGAGAGGGGAAATGAGTTATAGTCAGGGAATACTGAAGAGTTACCTTTGGCTTGCCCAGAGAATTGTGTATGTAGAAGGGAAAAATATGGATGCAAAGGTAAGTTGGAATCATTTTTGAAAGACTTGGCATTCCGTGGAATTTGAAGTTGGACGAAATAAGTGTAAGGAACTGTTGAACATTTTTGAGAAGAAGATGTCAGAATTAGAAAAATTAATCTAGAAATGGTATTCAGACACTATCAGAATTGGGAGAGCCCAGAGGTGGGGAAAGTCAGAAATCATTATTACAATAGGTCTAATTGAAAGGTAATGAGAGTAGGAATGGGGGTGGTGGCAGTGGGAATCAAATGAAAGCAGAGGCACTGTGACAGGAGAATCTATAGGACTTGACCCTGCTTGTGTCTAGTAATGAGATTGGAGAATCAAGAAGGTAGATTTCAACAGCTGGTGGATAAAAAATGGGGGTGCCAACATTAGTGAAAGGAAGAAATGAGAGAATGAGATTGTTTTGGTGGGTTTTGTTAGGTACATTTGGAACTTGGACACTCCAGCTCAGGATTTATATGACTTAGGAAATTTAGTTGAGGGGAGATTCATTGGGATTTGGGGGACCAGCTGATTCACAATGGGATGTGAGTCCCTCCAGTAAGAATTTTGGGTTCTCATTCAGGAAATAATTCAGTGAGCTCTTCCTCTGTGCCAGGCACTGTGCTGAGCATGGTTAGGAAGCTAAACTATACAACCCTGAGGACTTCGGGGGTTTAGAACCTGGTAGTTTCTCACTCCGGCTCTGTCATCTATTTGCATAACCTGAAGCAGTTAATGTTTGGGGGGTACTCCACCTGTTGATATACTGGGAGTATGGCAACGTATGTGTTTAACCCCTTAAGTGGTTGTGGTAGATTTTGAGGTGTAAAATTGTTTTGGATCTTGGGGGAGTTAATGGGAACTACTCTTATGAACCATCAGAAGGGCTAGTGGAGACAAGAAGAGAGGGGAAAGCCAACATCCCAGTCAGAGTGGAGGAGCACAGCACGTAAGAAACATTTTAGAGAAGGCTCTGAGGTCAGAAGCGAAGCCAAAGCTTTCCACTAATGCATCACTTCCCAGTGGCACAAGCCAGCAGTCCCCCCAAAGCACTCCCACACCGTTAAAGCCCTGGATCCAGAAGCCAGAGGAATTATATATCAATTTCCAAAAAAGGGACCCTCTCCAGTAAGAGGCAGTACGGAAGTGTGAAGTCTCTAGGCATCCTCTTGATCAGTACTGGTGTTGAGTCGCTCAGTTGATACTTAAGTGCCTACTGTGCACTCAGTACTGTTCGCTGAGTGCGCAGTGGTGAGCAGAGCAGTCATGGTCCCTGATATCATGAAGTTTGTCATCTAGGGAGGAAGGCAGATATTAACCAAATCTCCTCCAGACTGTAATAGGTGCGTGCTATAAGAAGATGTGCAGAGTTCAGCGAGGGCGTCCTATGGCAGGTCTTTCATTTAGACTGGGAAATCAGAGGGCTACTTCAAGGAAATGGCATTCAAACAAACAAGGAATGGAGCCAGCCTTCAACAAAGTCCTTTATTGTGGTGAGGGGTGGACCCCTACTCCGATCTATTCCTTTTCCTGGCAACTAGAGCATCCAATTGCTGAATTCTGAAAGAACAAAATATCAAAATGTCCCAAAACACCAGAGCTGAACCCAGTGACTGTAGCACAGAGGAAACAGGAAATCATTCAACGTCTAGCCATGTTTCTCTCCCAGGTTCTACTGCACAGTGGTAAACACCATGTGACTCGAGGCCAATTATTAAGTCTCTGTAATCCTCACTTTGTTCCTCTGTAAGGTGGAAATAATAAGAGTACATTTCCCTGCGTTTGTTGGGAGAATGAAATAAGATAATCCACAAAACTCAGAGCACAGTTTCTAGTACTATCCCTTAATAATGTTAGAGATTATCATCATCTTACATGACAATTCTTCATTAAGATATAATTCAGGGGCACCTGGGTGGCTTAGTCGGTTGATCTTGGCTCAGGTCATGATCTCAGGGTCATAAGATCAAGCCCTACATCAGGCTCTGTGCTCAGTGCAGAGTCTGCTTAATATTCTCTCTCTCTCCCTCTTTATTTGCCCCTCTCCAAATGCCCCCCCCCCACCCCACTCTCACTCTCACTAAAAAAAAAAATTCATATATCATAAAATTCACATTTTTAAAACGTGTAATTCAGTGGTTTTAGTACATTCACAGAGTTGTGCAACTGTCCCCATTGTCTAATTCTGGAACATCTTCATCACTCCCCAAAAGAAATCCCATATCATTAGTGGTCACTCTCCATCCCTCTTTTCCCAGCCCATGACAACTACCAGTCTACTTTCTGTCTCTATGGATTTTCCTTTTTGGAATGTTTTGTACAAATGGAATTATACAACACGTGTCTTTTTGTGACTGGCTTCTTTTGCTTAGCATAATGTTTTCAAGGTTCATCCATGTTATAGCAAGTATTAGTACCTCTTTTCTTCTTATGGCTGTATAATATTCCATTGTATGGATATACCATATACATTTTATTGACCCATTTGATTGGACATTTGGGTTATTTACAGTTTCAGGCTATTATTAATAATGCTGCTATGAACATTAGTGCACAAATTTTTGTGTGGACATATGTTTCCAGTTCTCTGGGGTATATACCGAAGAGTAGAAATTTCTGGATCAAATACTAACTCTACATTTAACATTTTGAGGAACTGCCAAACTGTTTCCCATAACTGTTGCAACATTTTACCTTCTTACTAGCAATGTCTAAGCATTCCATTTCCCCCACATGTCCCCAATACTTATTGTTGTCTATCTTTTTCAGTTCAGCCATCCTAGTGAGTACAAAGTGGTATCCCATCGTGGGTTTTGATTTGAAATTTTTTTATGACTAATGATGTTGAACTTCTTTTCACATACTTGGCCATCTATGTATCTTCTCAGGAGAAATATCAATTCACGTCATTGCTCATTGTTTAATTGGATTAGTTATCCTTCTATTGTAAAGTTGGATAAAGATTTTACTGAAAGATTTTGTTCACTCCAAATGATCCTGGGGAAAAAAATCAGCTCTCCCAGAAGGAGCAGGTCATTATTACTTGCTATATGCCTTAGCAAATGGTAGACGCTTCAAAATTGCAGGCATGGAGGTTCCTTCATGGTAAGGTAGACATGTTCTCCCCACTCTTGTGTCCCCTTCTGCAAACCTGGTTCTTGGCTTCTCCATGCTGAAGCCCTGTCTAGCCCCCTCTTTCCTACTGAGCATTCCCAGTTCAGTCTTCCTGCTGCCATCCTGAGACATTTCTCTATAGAGGTAGAGTCCAGAGGGGCAGGAAAGTAGTGAGTTGTCTATCTTGTGTCCCCTTCTTGTGACGCCTTGCAAACACAGGGCCTGGAAGATGGTAAGGGTCAAAAAACACTTTCCCTCCTCTGATCTCATGCTTACCTGTGAACCCTATCATTTCTGAGGTTGGCAGAAACAACATGGGGGTGGGGGCGGACTCTGAGAACTAGTGACAACAATTGAGTTCTACCTCCTTAGGCGCTCAATGGCCTGAGCCAAGTTACTTAACTCCTCCAGAGTTTGGTTTTCCTCACCTGCAAAATAAGGATATTCACACATGCTCCATCTGTCTTCAAGAATTGTGTGAAGAGAAAACAAGCTAATGTATGTAAAAGTGCCCTGTCAAATACTACATAAATGAAAGCATTATTGCCCAGGAGTGAGAACACAAGCTCCAAATAGCATCACAGTTAGAGCTGAATAAGCTCCAGAAAGTAAATCTCTTCACACGAAACTTCTGGGTAATTTCTGCCTTATATAGTTTGTAGAGAGGGTGTCATTCTTCATTTGGGGTATAGTTTTATTCAGGAAGTCCTGTTTGCAAAGGCTTTATTTGAAAATGAGCTAACAAGTTAAAATCCCCTACATTCAACTCATTCACACATAGGCTTATTAAAGAACTTCTTATTTCTCTGCTCAGATATTTTATACCCAAACTGAATCAAATACTCAGTATCCTGTGCTTTTAAGTCAATATCTGATCTAGAATTTTTATCTAATTCATGTTGAGCGCTTCCGAAGTGCCAGGTATATGCTAAGCTTACTTCATTTAATCCTCACAACATTCAGATGAGAAAGCAAACCTTGTTCTCCCTACCACCCAGATGAAAAAACTGAGATTTTAAAAGAGTCAAGGTTGCCTGTAGGAAGAGAGTAAGCTGAGATTCGAATTATAGTGTGTTTGACCCCAGATCTCACCCTCTTAACTCCCGTGTTTATGATATACAAGAGATAAAAAGAATCCTAAAGAATTGGGGGGGGGTGCATTCACTCTTCCGCATTTGTGTTATTTATCTTTACATTTCATTAAGGGATTACCTTGGACGGAATCCACAAAAGAAAAAAAAAAAGGGATTGAAGAAGATAATTAACTTACGGACAAGGGTTTGTGATTCCCATTTGAGATTCAGTTAAGAAATGAGGAATTTACTGAGAGTCGGTATCATTATACAAAGTTATGAGTTCTTTTTTTTTTTTTAAGATTTTATTTATTTATTTGACAGAGACACAGCGAGAGAGGGAACACAAGCAGGGGGGAGTGGGAGAGGGAGAAGCAGGCTTCCTGCGGAGCAGGGAGCCGGATGTGGGGCTCGATCCCAGGACCCCGGGACCATGACCTGAGCCGAAGGCAGACGCCTAATGACTGAGCCACCCAGGCACCCCCAAAGTTATGAGTTCTTAAAGGGAATTGGGGGGCGCCTGGCTGGCTCAGTCAGTGGAGTGTATGACTCTTAATCTTGGGGTTGTGAGTTCAAGCTCCACACTGGGTGCAGAGATCACTTAAAAAAAATAAAATCTTTAAAGGGAGTTGGAATATTTACTTTTCTGAAAGGCTAACTAAACTGGGTGAATCTCACCTTCTATAGCTTCTACTAAATTCAGTTAGGAAACTAGACTCAAAAGAGCAAGTAAAAGTAGTTAGATTATAGTCACCCTAAGAATAGTGTAGCATGTGAATGTTTATTTTTTTATTTTTTATTTTCATTTTTTTTGAGAAAGAACAAAAGACAGACTGTGCACATGTGTGCAAGAAGTAGGGAGAGGCAGAGGAAGAGAGAAAATCTTAAACAGACTCCATGTCCAGTGTGGTGGAGCCCGACAAGGGGCTCAGTCTCAGGACCCTGAGGCCGTGACCTGAGCCAAAATCAAGAGTTGGACACTTAACCAACTGAGCCACCCAGGTGCCACAGCACATGAATGTTTATAAAGAAAAATTCAAATACTAAAAGGAGGGATGCCTGCGTAGTTCAGTCGGTTAAGCGTCTGCCTTCAACTCAGGTCATGATCCCGGGGTCCTGGGATCAAGCCCCACATCAGGCTCCCTGCTCCACGGGAAGCCTGCTTCTCCCTCTTCCACTCCCCCTGCTTGTGTTCCCTCTCTCACTGTCTCTATCTCTCTGTCAAATAAATAAATAAAATCTTAAAAAAAAAAATAGTAAAAAGAAAGAAAAAAATTAAAAATCCTTTAAAAGCCAATAGTGTTATGAAAACGACACAAAAAACCTTTAAAAAGTTACTTAAAAAAAGAGAACTGGGGTCACCTAGGTGGCTCAGTCAGTTGGGCACTGGACTCGCAGTTTGGGCTTAGGTCATGATCTTGGGGTCCTGGGCTTGAGCCCCCTAGTAGGGCTCTGTGCTCAACGCAGAGTCTGCTTGGGGATTCTTTCTCTCCGTCTCCCTCTGCCCCTCCCTCCACTTATGCCACCTCTAAAATAAATAAATAAATCTTAAAAAAAAAAAAGAAAGAAAGAAAGAGGGACGCCTGGGTGGCTGTCTGTTAAGCGTCTGCCTTTGGCTCAGGTCATAATCCCAGGGTCCTGGGATCGAGCCCCGCATCGGACTCCCTGCTCAGCGGGGAGCCTGCTTCTCCCTCTCCCTCTGCCCCTCCCCCTGCTTGTGCTCTCTCTCTCTGACAAATGAATAAACAAAATCTTTTAAAAAAAGAGAGAGAGAAAGAGAACTGAAGTTACCCAATATTTTTAACATCCTTAGATATAGTTTTAAGTTAAAAAATAAATAAATGAATAAATAAATAAACACACATACCCATATACCCACTTTAAATCAAGTCATTTAAAAAACATCATGGATATTTGTTTTGTGTAAATGAAGTACGTACAAATTAATATAGGAATTAAATATATACCTTATGAGTAATATATGTATTTTTAAGTGGATAAATATATTATACACATATTATATGTGTGTGTGTATACACAATTTTAAATAGTTCTCAGCAGTAAGAGTCAATATTTTGTTGCAGAAATAATAAAATCAATCCAAATCAAGTCCTAGAAATATTTTTTTTTAATTTATTTATTTGAGAGAGAGAGAGAGTGAGAGAGAGTGCACGAGAGGGGATAGGGTCAGAGGGAGAAGCAAACTCCCCACTGAGCAGGGAGCCCGATGTGGGACTCGATCCCAGGACTCCAGGATCATGACCTGAGCCGAAGGCAGTCACTTAACCAACTGAGCCACCCAGGAGCCCCAAGTCCTAGAAATATTCTTGAGCATCACACTCATACCTCACTAACTCTTGCATATTTTATAGTCTTGATTTCTTTTATGTCTCACCATCTTGCCAATGACAAACTTGCTGTTTTTTAATTACCCACTTGGTTCAGCCATTGAAATGACGTCAACTATACTTTTACAAGGTATAAAATTAAAATATGTATTGCTTCCAAATCACCCGTTAAAATAAAACCCAATAGTGAGGGCTTTTCCATTAAAAGCTTTGTCCTGTTTCATTCACCTTTTTCATGCTTAGTGCTAGACAGAAGCCATGGATTCTAACATGAACAATGAGTGTAGAATTACACCTCTAATGAACAACCTAATTCCTTTTCCAGAAGGTTAGACTACCAGTTTGCCCAGCAAGCTTTAAAGAGGATTTTTTAGCAATCCTGCCAACTCAATACTTCCTTTGTATCAAATGTAGTTTGTGATTTCTGTTCCAGTTGGAGAATTAAGTTTGAAAAACTGTCTGGAGTATTCTGCCTCAAAGTGGGACATGCTGCGTTGTTTGATGGATGTCGGGAGCTTATTAAACATAATCACACAGTAATGTATTCACTATGGAAGCAGCTGAATCATTCCAGTAATGCCAACACACCAAATGCTTCTGTGAATAAGAGCTGAGTTCTATCAGGGCTTCAGACAAGCGGAGACCAAGTTAGTATGCACAAATGCAAGTTAACTCATGGCTAATTGTCAATGGAGAACGGTTCAAAGAGGAGAAGGCTTTTCACGGATGGTTTGCACTGTACTAAAACAAGCGTTTTGGGAAACACACACATACACATATACACATGCCTTAAGGATCCGAATCAGGAATAAATCCATTCTAAAATTTCCCATTTTAATGATCCTTCCAGATATTTAGCTATGGAAAACAAGGTCTACTGCCAAATTTTACATGGATATATTATTCCCCAAATGCATTTTAGTAAAATAAAATTGATGCTAATGAAAGCATATATTTTAAATCTAGTACTTGGAGATAGTTCTAAAAAAGCCATAAATTATTTCAAGAAAATATTTAAGTTACCTCTGTTTTCTCTATAATTTGGTTTACTCTCCATTTGGGTGGGGGTTGGGAGGAGAGGACCTACATCAAAAGTATTCATTAAGCATGTGTTCACATGGGCTCCTAGAATAAGGAGAATTTAAGTAACTTTCAGTGGGAAAATATTATGCTTTTTCTCCTTTCCCTTCCCTTTCCAAGACATGCCTCATAGGTATTATAGTTCTTGGTTTCCAATTTGCTCATTTGAAATAAATGATGTTCAAATTCAAGGAATCATTCAGAGCCACTCCAAACATTTATTAAAAGGGTTTATAGTTAACAAACCAAACTTTGTCATCACAAACTTTAATCAGAATAAATGGAACAACAAATGCCTTTGAAGAGGCTGGAAGACACACAGACGTAGAAAACTTGGCTTTGCTGCTTGATGAGGGGGTGGAAAGAGAATTGGGCTGGAAATCAGAGGACCCAGATTCTTGTCTTGGCTTCACTACCTATTAGCACATTAGACTAGAGAAAGTCATGCACCCCTCCTAAGCCTCTATTTCTTCATTTGTTGAAAAAAAGGAGGCGGAAGTGGACGGAGGAAGAGATGCTAGTCCCTGTTTTGCTTTCCTCGCTCTGAACGAGACTCCATAACCAGCAAACAGTCCCAAATTCTAAAGCTCTTTGCCCAGTGCCCCCTTTAAATGAAGCCTGGGAGCCCCCAATGAGAACACTTCTCTCATATTGGGGCTCCCCCAATCTCACATTTTTAAGAAAAAAATCCTCTAAGGCCTGTGGTGTTTAGCGTTTTCACACTCTACTTGTCTTTGCTGTTTTCATCAACTTTCTCCTTTAGTCATCAAAGCCCCAGCTGTCGATTGCCATCTTGTTCTCCAATTCAAGTCTCCCCATCATTCTGGTGACTTCACTTGTCATATTCAAGAGTCGACCCAACATGCTGGGCTCTCAGCTCCTGTACCTTCTTAACTATAGTCACTTTCTTCCTCACTCACAAAATTTCCTTATCCTCACCCTAGGTTTTCCACCTCCACCATCTTTTAATCCATTTATCCCATAGTATAAACACAAATTTCCATTCTTTCAGCACCTCTGCTCAATAACTCCAGCTAAAACTGTCTGTTGACCTCACTGGAGCCTCCAAACCATTGATGCTTCTACTTTGATACCTCTACTTTCTCCCACATCACCAGGCCTTTCTCTCTCTTCTCTTCTCCTGTATTCAGCTTAGATTGCATTATTTGTCATTCAACAACTCTGGTAAAAACTCTTGCAAGTACCGCATACCTCCCTGTTTTCATTGTACGTCCTTTGCGACAAGCTAATCTTAGATATGACCAACAATCCACTTTCTCCATGCCTGCATCTGAGCAGTCACATTGAGTTGTAGAAAACCACAGAACAGGGCAGATGGAAATCACTACGAATTCATGACCACCAACTGCAAGAGGACCTTCAACACCACAGGGCAGTTCTCTCTACTACTCTGTATGAAAGGTAATTTCATGCTTCTCTGCTCTCCTCAAGACCACAACATTGCTACTGTCTGCAAAGGACTTCATCTCCTTCTTCAGAATGATTACAGAAGCTATCAGCAAGAGCTCCCTGATCTACTGTTAACCAAAACATAAGAAGCTGCTTATGTCTGAACCCAACCTGACCTCTAGTTGCTGTACACAGGGCAAAATGAGGTGTCTGGACCAGTATCATCAGCATCAACCTATGGAGTTGTAGACATGCCAGTTCTCAGTTCCCTCTCCAGACTTACTGAATCAGAAACTATGGGCAAGGGTAGGACAGTAATCTGTGTTTTAACAAGCCTTCCAGATGACTCTGGAATAAGCTAAATTCTGCTATGGCAGAATTGTCCCTCATCTTCTCTAGGACTAACTACCAACCTAAGCTCTGGATCTCTTCCCCTATTAAATCTTCTCAGGAACTTTTCGCTGTCTGCTATGCTTTCTCTGACTCTGACTCATATATTCAGCCTGTCCTTCTCATTTCCTCTCATTGACATGGAATATGTTCAAATCTCTCTGTTCAAATGATCAACTTACTGGGGATGCTTCACTCTATTGGACCTTCCCATAACACTTCGTGCCCTTGACTTCCAATATATACTCTTTGGATTTTTCTTCTACCTTTCTGGCTAGTTCTTCTCTGTCCCCTTTGCTGGCTCATCTCTTCTCTGCCATTAAATGGTGAGAATTTCCCTTGTCTACTTACACTAGCAATTTCCCTGAGTAAATTCTTCTGCTTTCCCTGATTTGAGTGCCATTTACACACAAACTTATATGAACAATCCAGACATCTGCCCAGTTCACATCATTTCTTGAGTATCTTAAAGGCATTTCAAATTTCACATCTTCAGATTTCAACTCATGATCCCTCTCCACCAAAACTAGGTGTTCCATAGTATTCATTTTTCTGGTACAAAGGCACCATCTTTCTTTGTCACTTTACATATTGAATCCGTTATCAAACTCCGTCAACATTACTTCCTAAATGTCTTACAAATCTGTTTAATCTTCATGATATCCACCACAAACACTGTAGACCAAATTTCTATCATCTTTCTTTTGGATTACTGATATAATTTCCCAAATGGGTCTATCTCTTTGCTCCTAATCACTCACTTAAAGCACTTAAATGGCTTCCCATTAATCTTAGGATAAAAATTGAAAGCTGTAACTTGAAGTGCAGACCCTGAACAATGCATCCCCTATCTATCTCTCCAACCTCACTCCTATCACATTCCCATCACACTCTACTCTGTTGTCACGCTAGCCTTTTTCCAGTTCCTCGAGTGCTCCATCCCAGCCAGGCCCTATACTACCCTGAACTGCTCTTCCTTACCCCCTTTCCTAAATAACACTTACCCTTCCTTCACATCTCAACTCAAACATCGCTTCTTCAAAGAAACCCTTCTGAAGCATCTGCTTCTCATCGTTGTATAGCTTTATATTTATGTGACCATTTAATTAATGCCTATCTCTCCCATTATCATCTAAGCTACATGGAAACAAAGTCCACATCTTGTTTGCTAAGCATGATATGCCTAGTACTTAGCATAGTTCCTGGCACATAGTAGGTCCTCAATAAAATATGTTGAATGTGTGGCTATAATTATAAAATTATGTAATGGTAATGTGGCATATCTTGCCTACTTTGTGTCAGAATTAATGATCCTAAATGTTTTGAATAAACTCAAATCACTTTATACACTTAGGTAAGAGCTAGATGTTCATTCCTAAGAAGAGACAATTACTGGAACATAAACTGATTTCTATGTATAAATCACAATCTTAAGAGGCCAGTCTCAGAGGGAGAAGGAGTGGTCACTGGTGAAGTACAAGAAGATACGGAAGAGAAATAAGAATAGCACCACACAGTATCTCTGATATCCCACCCTAAAGCTGCTGAGATACTGTCTGAAGAGCAACGTTACATTCATATCAAGCCTCAAAGCCTGGTTGTCCCTGGCTGTGTACTGCTTCAAGGCTACTCTCTCTGGGCCAAGTACAGTCAAGGCTTTCAACCATGAAAAAATTAGAATATCACTCTTGCATCTTCCCTCTCTCACCCTGAAAATGTTTTTGTATATTTTATAAACCATAGAGATCACAAGGCAGATGAGAAAACAGAATGCCTGGGGAGGGAGGGGGATTGCTTAAGCTTAGAAAGGCAGATCATCAAATTTTGCCAATTACTTATTTCTGCAATATTTCGAAGTATGAACCACAATTTATACACCACTACCATCAGAAATTGCAGTCCCTATTTGCCATTATAGACATAATTCAGCTACATAGATTCAGATAGAAACTAGATGTGGGATAAGACCACTAACCTAAAGAAAGATTTATTTAGTCTACATGAACAATAAGTCAGAAATCTTTCTAACACTGTCAGGTAACCAGTATGTCACAGCTTTCCCCCATGAGGGGAAACAAAATCTAATGATCATTGACTCTATCTGAAAACAGCCAAAATCACATCAACAGATGGGTGACTGTCAATTAGCCATTTGTTAACCAGTGTGGATGTCTTGGCAGCTCTCACGCATCCTCAACAAAATGAAGGAGGGAAGGCATGAACAAGGATGAAGGGATGAGTTCTCCTGAATCGCATTTTTAATTTTTCATGACATTTTATATTCTTGATAGAAAAATAATTTGGTGGGAAAATAATAACATCAGAAAAAGAGTATCTTATCTAACATACATTGGAGTTTCTCCAAGACCTTTATGGGTTGCTATGTTTCTCAGAAAAGTTACCTTTCTGACTTTAGATCTGCCATTGTCAGAAATATCAAAGGAAGAGACTACAACCTTAAGGAACTCTTTATAGTTATTAAAATTACAAGTGTATTATTAACTTATAATAAAATCTGCTCACTGTTTTTCTTCCAACAGTGTTGATTTTCATACCAGTTTCTTCATTAGGATGTTAGCAAATGTTAATGTCCAGGGGAAATCTGAAGATGAAAAATAGAGAAAAACTATCTCTAAGACTAGTTTCACCAACTTTAGACCAAAGTATGTAAGAATCACCAAGATACTTGTTAAAAATGGAGATTCCAAGGCATGTCTCCATAAATGTTAATTTAGTAGAACTGAGGTATGGTCATGGAATATGAATTTTAATAAGTATTCCAGAGGATTTCTCTGCAGTGCACACTTTAAGAATAACTGTACTGGAAGAAAGAAATTTCGATTGCTCTTATTCTTAAGATGTTTCAGTTTAAAAAAATGAAAACCTTAGTTTCTCAAAACATAGTATAAAAAAGAGACAAGATACCTTATATCCTTTCTTTTTTTTTTTTTTCATACGATCTGTTACCAGGACATACCAGCCTAGGTAGATCAAGTGTTTCTCAAACTTTAATGTTCATGTTAATCCCCTGGGGACCTTGTTAAAATGTTGATTCTGATTCAATAAGTTGGGCGCAGTGCCCATGGTTCTGCAGGTCTAATGAGATCCCAGGTGACAGCAATGCCTCTAGATTTCAGACCCCATATTGAGGAGCAAGGTTCTAGAGAATGGCACTCAAGCTTCAGAACGCATTAGAATCCCCTGGAGGCCTAGTCACAGCAGAAATTGCTGCCCTCACCCAAGCATCTGAGTCATAAGATCACAGAGGCAGAGATTGGAGCCATGCACCTGCAAGTCAAGGATTGCTGGCAAGCACCAACAGCTCCAAGAACCACAACATGGGTTCTCCTCAGAGCCTCCTCTGGAGCCCGGCCCAACCAACACCTTGAGTTGGGGGTGGTGCATTTCTAAAAAATTCACAAGTGATAATGATGTTGCTGATCCCAGGAGGATGCTTTATAAATTACTGTTCCGGGCCATATTCTGGGGAGGTACTATCACTGAGAAATATCTTTAAAAACTTGGATTTTCTCTTTTCTCAAACTCAGTGGAGAGTTCTGGCAAACAGCAAAAACATGGTATCTCCACAAATCTTAGAGAAGATGACAATCACTATCTTCTATTATTTCCCTTGGATCCTTTTAGAACAGGAAAGGACAGGAAAGGTATAGGACAGTGAAGGGTTTCGATTTAAAACAGATGAGGAAGGACTCATTCTAGGCCAAGAGAAGAGTCTGTGTACTTGGAACTCATACTTCATTTTGCCTTAGTACAAAACTTGGAAATGTTGTCACTTTACTATAAAATGTGTAACCTAATGATAGGTAACCACTGTCATGCTAGAGTAACAAGATCTCAGCTCACATGGAGCTTGTGCCGAAGGTGGGGAGCGAATAGTAAGTAAATAAGAAAACAAGGCCACTTCAGCGAGTCCTGAGTGATGGGGAGCAAGTAGTGTGAGATGATGAAGAAATTATTTCATTACATTTGGTGGCCAGGGGAAGCTTTTCTGAAAAGATAATTAGTGAGCTGAGACATGGATGACAAGAAAAAGTCAACTGTGATGTTCATCAACTTACCTCTCCACAGTCATTTATCATTTTAATGAGTGGTTAAGGCACAGGAGGGAGTTTTTGGTGAGAGAAGAACAGGCAGAAATCTGGACAGACTAAAGAAGTGGGTGCTTCTTGAGAAATAGGACTGGTGGGTGTGAAGGGTGCCAGGGGATTTGGGTTGCCAGAAACTACATGAAGACATGAGTTTTTCTGGATGCGTTGTATTCTAAGCCACACCTCTCAACTATTTTTAAAATTCATGCTTAAAAATAGTCAAGCTCCAATCTGGTGAGGTTCTAACCCCAACTGAGTCATTGCAGTGGTGAAACACTTAATTATTTTCAGATTTGAGCAGCTGTGAGACCCAGCCCCACAGGCACACGGCTTCAAAGACTTGGCAGTTGTTCTCAATCTTTCCATTTCTGAAGCAACAAAGAACAGCTCTGAACTTTTGCCAGTCTGGAGAACATGGTCAGTCAAGGTTTAGCAAGAGCCCCCACTAGGCAGATCCATGTCAGGTTCTTTGGTCAATTCCGAGGAACACCATCCAGAATCCTAACACCCAGTGCAAACCATACCCAGTGTCCATTTTCTCTCCCACCTCCACCACAGCCCCTCCCCACCAAAGTCTTCCCATCATTTGTTTGGATAGATTCCATTTTAAAGGCAGGTAGAATTTCCAGTCATTCAAGAGCCATAGCTGATGAACATCTTCCTGATTGGTTAGGTTCTCAAGTGCTTGCATGCGTAAGTGAGGGAAACAGGAAGGACATAGGTGCCAATTGTGAGTCCCAGCATGACCCTTGGCTACATGTGTGAAGAGAGGACATTTTTTATAAAGTCCTCTTCCATCTGCTCTCCTCTGTTATTCTTCCTCCTTCTGGAGGCTTTCCAGAGTGCCCTTCTGGTCACCCACATATTTTATATTTGTCCTTCAGAACAATATTTCCAAACTCCGAAGTTTTCTCATTCTCGTTTCTATGTCACAGCCTACTCTCCTCTTGCTCATTCTTTCTTATCTCCATTAGGTAGGTGGTTAGTCTGAAAACTTCATTCTAGAATGCTGCTTCTCAAAGTGTGATGCCCCCACCAGCCATATCAGCATAACATGGAAACAGAAAAATGTGAATTCTCTGCCTGTTCCCTACCTAATGAATTGTGGGAGACTGGGGTTGTGATCTGTGTCTTTATCTGTTCTTCATGTGATTCTTACGCACATTTGGGATCGAGGAACATTGCTGTTGGGTATAAATGAGTGATAACGGATTATCGTCACTTCCAGATTCATGTATCTTCTTTTTAAAGAGGACTTTTAAGTCTTATTCTAAAAGCACGATAATGTGAAAATAAGGGAGAGGGTATTCCCCTGCACATCAAAAAGCAGCCTGCATGTGGGCTCCTGGCTCCCAGCTCCCTGAGAACAGACCTGATGACAGGGAGGTGAATTTCAAACAAGGACTTCTGAATATACACCTAGAAGCCATCAGAACATCTCACTTGGCGCTCCTGACAGATAGATTAGAATACCATGCCATTCAGCCATCACCCCAATGTTCAAAAGAGGGAGAAAAAGAGCTCCTAAAACATCCTCCCTCGAGATGTTAATGGCCGGCCTCTAATCACACATCATTTGTTGGATGTGAAAGCAGGTCTGATACGGGCAACGTATGATGGGCTGACAATTTATTTTACTTCTCAGTATCACTGGCATGTTTCTGTGGGCTCAGCAAGGTCAAAGAGCTTAAGACATTTATCTAGAATAAGACAAACATGTAATTTTCATCTTGCTTTATTCTTTTCTTTTTCTTAATGATTAATTAAGAGACATTCCTCTCCTTAAGAAATTTGACATGAGGCAGTTTCAGCCCTCATGGTAATTCATAAAAGCTAAAGTCTGCTAAAGTCTGCTTGCTTTGGAAACCATGGGCCAGAATTTCCAGCTGAGGAGGAATTTTTACCAAACCTTCTGTACCCCCAAATCTTTTCTGTACAGTAACATCCTTCCAGGCATAAATTTTCCATCCGTATTCAGCCCCTTCTATAAAGCCTTTTAGAGCGCTGTGTCCTCTGGCTGGCAGCATTTGAAAGTCAAGCAAACAAGCTTTCCAGGGCTCACAGTGAGTTAAGAAAACATTTTCTGCATGACATTTAGGGCCAAATTAGGGACCAAAGTCCTCATTCTTTTACTCAAGACTAGGTTTATGTCTCCACAGGCAATGTGAAATGGAGTGTGGAGAAATGATCTCATGAAATAAATTAATTTAGACAGGATGCCTGGTTTGTTCATACCCCACAGAGTGTGTGTGTGTGCGTGTGTGTGTGTGTGCGTGCGTGCACACGCGCGCGCGCGCGCGCGTTTAACAGCAGGTTAGGGAAACACTGAAGAGATGAAGGGAAAGTCTGTAGCAGTGGTAAGATCAGGCTTTTCCTCAAGGCTCTATCACTTAGCATTCACATGACCTTGGGCAAGACTCCCTGAGCCTCTGACTCCTCACCTGTTAGGTCTCTTCTGTGCCCTGTTCGACTACCTGCCGCTGGGGTTGTAAGGAACAGAAGGATCCTTAACAAGAACATTCTGCATCAGGAGACCAGAGTTCAACGTCATTAAATGTTCCCTCTACTATTTGCCCCCAGTTCGATAGAGATACATGACCGTTTTCTTGGGTACGTGCTGACACACCATGGCTTTGACCTTCCATTCTCCCTCACCAGGACCTGAGAGCCACACGTTTAACGACACCAGATGAACTCACTATCTCAGTAATGATTTCCACCATAGCTGCCTCCAGAACAAGAGATCAGAATAGGAAATTGAATCCGAGCTTCTCACAGGGAAGGCCAGAGCATTAATCATGGTGAGAACACTGGGGGTTTTTCATCTGCGTTTGACTGGTTGGGTTCATAAAATCTCTTTCATTTTTCATCAGGAGATTCCAAGTTTTATATATTTATCATCCCTCTCATTATTTCACAGCCAGCAACATATTTTACTTGTAGCGGTGCCTAACTTGGAATAATTTTGGAAACCACAACGCTTATGAGGCATGGCTTACCGGGGCACCAGCAAGCAAACCATGCTCTTTATTAACAGACTGGGTTAAATATTGCTTACATTTGCACCCTGGTGTGGCCTGCCATTTCAGCTTTTTTTTTTCTCCTAACAACAACTCCAGAACATGGGGAGAATTCAACATGGGCTTCCCTGTGCCCCCTTCTTCTACCTTGTCACGGTTTCAAGGGACTTGGTCTATACAGAATTTATGGCCTCCCCGTATTAAACATACTGAAAGGCATTGACCATTGAGGGCAGAGCAATAACTACTATTTTCATGGCAAAGGCACTTCAGTGAAATATAGGACAGCGTTGCCCTGCCTCCTTCGGGCCACGGTCCCCTCTTTAAAAATTAGTGTCCATGGGTGGTTGTCAATATAGATCAACCTCGGGGGAAAAATGCGTTCACTGAGAAGGTCTTTGGCTGTGACTCTAACACACAAGGACCACGGTGATTACAGAGGGCTCCTTCCTCTTTCTCTGTTTCCATTTTTTCCCTACACTGCCCCCTCTGCAAGTTCATTTGGCGGATGTTTGACTGATGTGACCATAAAGGAGTGAGTTTAGGTCACCCGATGTATGTCATAAAACACAATTTGGACATCTACCTTCAGAAGGAAAATGTTTCTATATGTCATTCAGTGTTGTTTCCTATAAATTTAATGAGATTATTCAATTAACATATTTCTCTCCAGTAGAGAAGATTTGGGGAGCTCTCTTAAGTTCCCATTCAGGCAGCAAGCAGAAAATATATGGACCAAGTGAGAGGGGGGAGGAGAAGGGAGAGAGAGGTGGTGTTAGAAGAAGAGGAAGAGGAGGAAGAAAAGGACAAGGAGGAAGGTAAGATTCATGCACAATCACTTAGGAATCCAGAAAAGTCACCAGGAGGGTTTTTCATCTGCAGCCCAGAGTATCTAGAATTTCTTGAATACTATTCCAGCCTGGCTCTTGTGTGTCCAAAGGACCCTGAGAAATCAGCCACGCTGTTCCCTTTCTCACCTGTCAGGTTCATAAAATCTCTTTCATTTTTCACCAGAAGTGCCTAAGTTTTATATGTCCATTATCTATCCCTCTCATTATTTCACCTCAGAAATTCACAACAGTAGAGCTATTTAAAAACTTCAGGAAAAGACAATTCTACAAGTTGCTGAGTTTAAACTGGGCCAAAAATGAAGTTGCTGAACCATTTTACTCCAGCACCGAGCACAATGCCCAGATCACTCAAAACATTGTTTGGGAATGACGAACAGATGAGCAGAGAATGTTTCCCTTGGACCAGTTCTAACTAGTTCAGGGACAGTTTGGTATTATGATTACAAGGCCAGACTCTGACACCACATTTGGTTTCAAATCCCAGTTCTGCCACTTTTTTGACCTTGAACCCTTTTGCTCCTGAGTTTCCTCACCTGTGAAATGAGGATATTAGGATCCACGTCATAGGATTATGGTGAAGATGGAATAGACTACTCTTAGCATAGTGAGTGACTCATAGTCAATGCTGTTGAAGTGTTTACAGGGCCACCATATTGCACCACTCCAAGAAGCATTATCCACCTCAGAATGTGCATGAATGACACCCCCTAGAGTTGTGCAGTAGACAACCCACAAGCCCACACAGTGGTCCTGGTTGTGATTATCACACTCTGTAATGGCCCATGCTCTCCTATTCTTCTTCATTCCAGGCTCCAAAAGCTATGCACAGAAACTTAAGCATGTGTTACCTGAAATGCAAAGTAAAGAATACCTTTTTGTACACATACAAGAAAACCAAAGCATTTTCTGTACTATGCATCTTGGTAAACATGTTCCTTCCCCAAGATGAGCACAGGGAAAACCACCTTCCCTAAAGGGAATGAAGGTCTTTTTAGTCAAGGAACTGACAATATATTTGGAGCAGGACCAAATCAGTCTCTTGAGGTTAAGAGCCTGCATTCTTGCCAGCCTTCATATTCTTGTATGATAGCCTGAAAGAAAGGAACAGTGTCCAGAGAGGTGCAAAAAGGATTTTCCAGAAGTATGTCTGGTGGATGTCCAGATCCCATCTCCAAAACCAAGGAATCCCTAATCATAAAACAGACCAAAGCAGAAGGACCAAGTATCATACCTTTCCCTTCCCCTGGAGCGTGATTTCTGCCTCATCAGAAACACACCAGGACAAACTGCCTTGAGAGCATAGAGAAACCATTTCCCACCCCATGGGTTCTAGCTCTTTCTTCCCAGTCTTCCACCCCAGTGTCCTTACATGGCTTCTAAGGATGGATTTATAAACAGAAAGTTCAAAAAAAAAAAAAAAAGGAATCAGGTTAACTTTTAAAACTCAAATTCTTTTCACATGGAGAATTGCTCTCCTCCAAGAAACTTGAGGCCTTTAGATATTCAGTTAACAGAAATCTTCTCAGAAAGTGAAGTTTGTTTTTTCATGTTTACCACAAGATAATTAGCCATGAACCAAAGTCCAGGAAGGAAAGGAAGATGCATTACCAA
Source organism: Neomonachus schauinslandi (assembly GCF_002201575.2). Classification (NCBI taxonomy): domain Eukaryota; kingdom Metazoa; phylum Chordata; class Mammalia; order Carnivora; family Phocidae; genus Neomonachus; species Neomonachus schauinslandi. The sequence goes on from NC_058409.1 coordinate 15,625,078, forward strand.
CAAGAAGGAGGACTTGCTGTTTTACGGCCCTTTGCAGAGCTTAAAAGCCAAAATTGGCCCACACCCCCCCCAAAAAGTTATTATATAAAGATGGCTGGATATATAAAGATTATATGATCTCTAGAATTGCAAAGAAAGAAATAGAAAAGAGGAGTGGTTTCTCTCATGGGGTAGGGTTTCCCCTCCCCCACCACCACCCTTTGGTCCATGTCCACTGAAATACTTGCTTCACTTTAAACACAGAGGCAAATCCTAAATTCTGGATTGATCTCAAGTTGCCATTACCTGGAGTTAAAAAAGAAGAAAAGGAGAAAAAAGGAGACAAAGAGAAGTCGGGGGCATGGGGGAGGGAGAAAGAATGAAGAAAGGGAGGGAGGGATTTTGGGATAAAACACTCAGTGTATGTGGGTTGCTTTCTGCAGCAAATGATAGAAAATATAATAAGAGATAAGCCATCTTGGATGAATGTATCAAGATTCAGCAGAAGCATTCCATCTTTCAAAAAGAAAAAAAAGGAGGAGGTGCCTGGGTGGCTCAGTCCGTTAAGCGTCTGCCTTCAGCTCAGGTCATGATCCCAGGGTCCTGGGATCGAGTCCCACATCAGGCTCCCTGCTCAGTGGGGAGTCTGCTTCTCCCTCTCCTTCTGCTGCTCCCCTGCTCGTGCTTTCTGTCTCCTCAAATAAATAATGAAAATCTTAAAAAAGGAAAAGAAAAGAAGCATTCCATCTTCCCACTCTGCATCCCTGTCATATAGACCTTCACCATCAGGGTATTGAGGTGGCCCCCGAAACTCCAGACCACATCTACATTCCAGGCGAAGATAAGGCAAAGAGGCCAAAGCCTTCTCCTTGAGGGGCTTTGCCTTTTTAATTATGAAAGGAAGCCAGCCTCAGAATGTTTGCCTTTCCATTTCATTGGTAGGCCTGTATCTGGTGACCACCACTGGATGAAACTGAGCTAGAAAATTGCAGCTTTCCACTTCTGAGAAAAAGCAAGGAAGAAGATGACCAAGAATGGGTGTGGATTCAGCCAACCCAACTCAGCAAAATGGTTTGTAACATGCATTGGAAATGAAAGTCAGTGAATTAAATTAGAAAACAGTAGAATGTTCTTAACTGTTTTAGAGCAGCATCTGTGGTTGCATTGAGAACCTGAAGATGCCAAGTCAAGCAACACTGTATCATTCATTCTTTGTAGAGGGTAGGTATCTCAGATGTATGGGAGATCTGCTGAAGAAGAGGAATATTTATAATTTATTGAACCCAAAGGATTGAGGTATAGTCCAGCTTTTGTTACACTGTATGGCATAGATTCTAAGAACATGGAATTTGGAGCCAAAAAGACATAGGTTCAAATTCTGACTCTCTCACAAACTATATGACCCTGGATAAGTAATGAGCCTCTGAGCTTTGGTTATCCTTTCAAGAAAATCCTGATGCTTTAGAGTACTCATTAAATCAGATAATTATCTAAAATGCCATGGCAGAATCCACCCACTGTGCTCCCCTTTCTTTCATGATGGTACAGTTGTAGCTGGGAAATAGCTGCCCAATCAGAGACTACATATCCCAGACCCCTTTGCAGCTAGGTTTGACCATGTGACCAAGACCCAGCCAATGAAATCAAAATGCAAAATGACACTGCCTGGACCATAAACCTTGCACACACAGTCCTTTACACTGAATTTCTACTTCCTGCTGCCTGGAACAGCACCAGAGAGATCTTAGAAGACCATATAGACTAAGCAGAACGACTAGTGTAGACTCTTACCTGAGAGAGAAATAAATTTGAACATTCCTTAAGCCACTAATTTATTATTCAGTCTCATGGTAGCTTACCCTACCTTAACATTGGCCCTGGCACATAGTAACCCCTCAATAAATTGTAGCTACTCTTCAAATAATTAGGAATAAGGCAATGTTCCCTTTGCAACAAAATCATGGTACTAACACAAAAAAAGTTGAATCCTTCTGTTTCCCAGGTCTAAAGTCAATAGTTAATAGTAGAGATTATGGCATGCTTATTAAATTAACATTTTCAAAGAGTGTTGAAAACCTAAGACTAAGGTCAAATAATTTAGTGAAAAATAATAACGGTAATGAGTGTTTGCACAATTACCATATTACTCTTTATAACAAGTCCTAAACAAAGACTGATATTATTAAATAATAGGAATACACTAATCTAAGAAAGCTGAAGGAATAATACTCTTTGGGAAGCTATAAGCAGATAGTTTCAAATAAAACCATAGTGATTCAATGAGAGCCATATTGACATTAAGAAAACAGTAATTTAAGTAATCATAACTGAGTTCCATTTAAGTAAAAATATTTAATATGCTCAAGGTTCAAATGACTTAAATCATAAAAATAAATTACCCAGCTACACAGTGATATGAGAATTTTGGGTCCTGTACATCTTTGACTTGTTAGTTTTTTAAATTCCTGAAGTCTTTCCTTTCAGGAAAAGAATTTATGTAAAACATGCCTCCTCTGTTTTGACCTCTGCTCTCAAAATAAAGTGGGAAAGAGCTTTCTAGAAAATGAGTCATTTATATATGTATACATATCCCTTTTTTCCCCCTCATGATTATAAATCTAAATTTGTAGATTTATAGATTCCTTTGCTTCAGCTCTGGGGAGCATTTTAGAGCAATCCTTAAAGAATCAACTTACTTGAAACAGAGCATCATAGATTCTTTTGATGTATAACGATCAGACAGGGACATTTGATTTTTTTAAAAGACAGTGTAGACACTTACCTTCTTACTAAAATCAATATGTAAGAGTCTAAGAGAATAAAGAAACACAATTGACTGTCTCAAGTCCCATGTGAATACACTTTTTTAAAAAATGGGATATTAACCGTAGATTCCTTATAATAAAGAAATGCAATAGTTCACCCGGAAATGATCACTAAAGTGTTTTTTTCCCTTTGATTCCTAGAGATCTAGACTTTCTGTCTTTAATATTTAGGATTGATACCTAGATTCATAAATATGTTTTTTAGTGTGACAAATTGCCTCAAGCTCTGTTTCTTTTTATCCCCATCTTTGAGAAAAATTTATAAACATATATTTAAATTTTTTGCTGCATTTCAATACTGTGAAAATCAAATAAAACTACCATATAAGCAAACACCTCTTCAGCATCTACAAAGTGCACTGTGGATCGCCCTCCCAGTACTCCCTCTGCCAGCACCATCAAAAAAAGAAAAGGAAACACAGGGTAGAGCCATGGGCAAGACCTTTGAAACCTCCTGCTCAACCACCTCCTATTTCTGAGGAGGGGGAAAAAAGCTGGAAGCAATTTTTCCCATGTCGTGGATCACAAACCCAAGTCACAAAAGCCTAGCTCTTCCCATTCCCAGGGCAATGCTCTTGATGCCCCAAATATATCATTTATTTAATCAACAAAAATATTTATCAAGTATCAACTATTTGCTATTATGAGTGCCAAACACTGAGGACATAAAATGAGGTGGGAAATTTTTATTGTTCCTTTAACAGCTATCCTCAAAATGCTTCTTAGAGTGAGAACGGACTTTGTTGAGGAAAACGCCTGATAGAGGCTTGGGGTAAACAGTAACACTTCAAGAGACTTAGACTTGGCTGTACCAAATCTTCAGAAAAGAAAGCAAGACTGTTTAGAACCCCGCTCGAACTTGACAGTTGTAATGAGTCATAATTAGCGTTGTGACAAAATGGCAACAACCTAAGTGTCTATGAAAATTAGAATAGAAAATACATCTTTAATTCTCTATTCCATAAAATACTAAGGAACAGCTTAAAATGATAAAGTCGATTAAATGTACTAGCAGGAAAAACTCGAAACATTTATTATTTGCAAGTGAAGAAGCAAGCTATGGAATAACGCAGCCATTTCGTACCATCTGTGTTTAAACATACTCCAAAATACTCTATACTTTCCAAAGGAAATATGCATACAAATGGTAGTTATCTGCAAGGGTATACACCAAGCAGATAGCAGTGTTCTTAGCATCTGGGAAGCAGACCTAAATTCCAGAGGCTGGCCAAAAAGGATTTTATCCACATCTCGAGAGTTTGAATTTTTACCAGGAGAATGTATTCATTTATTGCTTATATAATCACACTTTATTTTTTTGTTGTTGTTTCAAATTTTTATTTAAATTCTAGTTAGTTAACTAGTTAGTTAATATAATATATATTATATTATTATATATATATTATATATATATAGTTATATATAACTAGTTAGTGTAATATTGGTTTCAGGAGTAGAATTTAGTGATTCATCACTTACACATAACATCCAGTGCTCTTCATAACAAGTGCCCTCCATAATGCCCATCCCCCATTTAGCCCATCCCCCACCCACCTCCCCTCCAGCGACCCTCAGTTTGTTCCCTATTGTTAACAGCGTATAATCAAACTTCAAATACTTTTTAAATAGTTTTAAAATTAAAAGAACTAAAAGGACATATGTATGAATCTAGGCGTTCTAAATTTAAATATTATTTAAATAAATCAATCTTAACTTGAAAGATTTTAACACCTTTAAAGTAAAATACAAAGGACACAGATATACTAGTTGAATTTCTAGATCCCTAATAGAATAAGCAAGAATATTAAGGGGCGCCTGGGTGGCTCAGTTGGTTAAGCGACTGCCTTCGGCTCAGGTCATGATCCTGGAGTCCCGGGATCAAGTCCCGCATCGGGCTCCCTGCTCGGCGAGGAGCCTGCTTCTCTCTCTGACCCTCCCCCCTCTCATGTACTCTCTCTCATTCTCGCTCTCTCAAATAAATAAATAAAATCTTAAAAAAAAAAAAGAATATTTAATAAATAAGAATCAGTATTAAAAGGGATGTATCTTATATTCCTAAAATATCTTAAAATACTGTTGGAAAAAATAACTCTTTCAGGTCTCACTTGCATAGTTGATTGATTTGTAAATGTTTCCTAAAAGAATATGTACAACCTAAAATGTCTTTGACCACAAAAAAGTATTAGCTGCTGTGGACTAAGTTTTTGTAGTAGCCTGAGATTTGTAGGACACTGAATACTCCCCCATTTTTAGCTGTAAGAAAGAGCATTGAACAAAAGAAAATGAAGTAATAGGCAACTCATTGTGGGTCAAGAAATGTAACTTCATTTATAAAAGTCCTTCTGTGTTGGCAAGAATATGTTAAAATACAGTTTTAATGGGATTTTTGAAGGTATTTAATTTCCTTCCTCTTTATTATAATCAAGAGTACAACTGCAAATCTCTTGCTATATAACAAAAATATTTCTGACTCAAAAATGCTGTGAGTTTCTGCTCACTTCACCTTCTCTGAGTTTGGCCTACAAGTGTTATCTATTTGTGTTATCTTGACTCCAGTGTCAAGAATGTTGGGTTTCAAATGCTAAGATGGTAATCTCCATGAATTATCTGTTACTATGGGGGACACGGGGATAGGGGATGAGATCAAGCCTGCTGAGATTCAAAGTTTAGATAATTTCTGAAGTAAATTTGCCTTCTTAATTCTGTTTGTTTACACTGACTTTGAAATGAGCGTGGTTTGCACTCCTGAGCATGTATGGATTGATTTTCAGAGAAGGTACTCAGAAGTGAGACAGGAATACACATGGTTTTAATAATGACTACGGATACCCTACAAAGTAAGTCATCCACATATGGATAATAAAAGACCTTTGAGTTTGCTCAGTTCTCTGGCTAGGTAAATATAGATTCTAGCCAGGCTTCCCTTGTCCACTTAGCACACTTCTGGGGTGGGCGGGGGGGCGTCCTCTCGGGTCAGTGGGTATAGGGCTCCAGGAATACATACTCATTGTTATGCCAGGTAAAACATTTTTTACAATCAGTGAATCGTTAAACCCAGTGAAGGTCATTCACACTGCTAACATCCTTGGCAGGATGTCCTTACACAAGGCCCAGAAAGATGGGCAGACAAGAATTCAGTCTTTGTGAGTTAAGGACAATTACAAATCCTCAGAACCAAAGCTCTGTCATCTCTGTCCCTCCTGCCTTCACTTTGGCCCTGTCTTTCTTCTCGTTTCATCCAGGCCTGAAATGTTTCCCATAAGGAGCCAGGTCAGATCGCAGCTCTCCCAGGACATGATGTATTGATTTCTCATGGGAAATGCCTTCTCCTGAAATTTTTTAAAAGCCCATCAATCAATCAACAAACAAAGACACTGAGAGACCACCATCTCCTTCCAACTTTAATTCGACTTTATTCACAAGGTTCAAAGTCAAGTAGAGTTATATACAGTTTGAGCTGGATGAGAACCGGGCGGTCATCTAGTTGAGAACACTCATTTGCAGATGGGAGATGAAGAGTCCCAGAGCTAACGAGTGATTTGCCTAAATGCATTGTGAGCTGATGGCCAACTTTGGACTAGAACCCTGGTCACCTGCAGCCAAAGCTTAAGGTTTTCATGGAAACCCTGACAAAAAAAATAAAATGAAGAAGTTAAATCTCCTTCCGAAAATATTATACATTTCAATATAAATCTCAGAGAGTGAGCTTGAGAACTATGTCTGATTTAGGTTTTTCTATAGTACAACTCTTTTCCATAGCACAACTAGAAGACCATTTGGGGCTGACAGTATTTCATACTTTCTGTCCTGATTATGAACATCAGTTTATCTGGATAACTTAGACTCTTATTTTCCTAGTATATTTAAACTGAGTCTGTGAATCTTTGCAAAAGTAATATTTCTTGAGCTATTTTTTCTTGGCCCTTTTCGAGGTCCTGCTGTGAGAGCTATTTGAGCTAGAATATGATCATAAGGGATGGAACTTTTTCCACTGGTAATATGGTTTCCATTAGAGCATAGTCTGCATTTATACTTGAAAATCTTATTAACTGAGTTACTATTATATGATCAAAAATACTTCACATTTACCAAAAGAAAAACACATTAGAGTAAGGTCAGTTTGACAAAAGTGTGATATTCACAGAGAGCACCAGGGGTTATCCATTTAAAAGGCCAAGTTAAATAAGACACAATTAGATCTCATTTGGCCTCCTACCTCTCAAGATTCATAAACTCACATTTCAGTGAACTTGGGGGAATGAGTTTCACCTTAATTGTATCTTGTTTCCCTTGGCCAATCTACATTATTCTCAGACTCTTCTGACAGGCGCTTTCAGCAAATATCACACGTCCCTGTGTCTTGGTGACCTTTTTTTCAAACTGGCTTTTCCTTTACCTTATTAAATGTTTTTGAAGAGATATCACATTTTATTTTGTTTAGAAAGATAACATAAAGGGTAAGAATTTAGTCATCCATATGGCCGTGAGAAGGAAATAGACATCAACAACAGAACTTTTAGAAAAACAGGCTCCAAACCAGTTCTAAAGATGCGGATTTTTCTCCCAAGAATGTCCATAGCAAAAACATGTGGCCTCCTGCTATGCAGTGTGATCTCAAAGGCAGATTTTTAAAAATTCACGGAAGAGATCTCAAGTGCTAAGACGTTGCACAATTTAAAAATTGAGACTAAAAATTTAAGTTTCAAAGTTGCTTGTTGCAAATGGACTTAAAATTCCAGTAACCCATTATTACACTTCAAGTGGACCTGGAATTGCCAGGACTCTCACCTCCAGCATTATCTGGACCCACCCCCCTGGCCACATACCCCCGGCCATGAGCTCCACATCAGCCCCCAACTCTGGGTGCCTCTCATCTGCTTTTGTCTGCTCTCAGGTTGCCAAGACTTGCATGTGAAAGGCACAGAGAATGCTGACAGAGGCTACTACAGGTTCCTTCTACTCTACCATTGAGTAGTAGAAACACTTGGGCTTTGGCCCCAGATGGGTCCCCATCTCCGCCACTCCGCAGTCTCCCCCAGAGGCCTCATCCATTCTCACAGCCTTAAAGAGCTTCTCTTGGTGCCGTATGTCACGGATACCTACGCTGAGCTGCAGGGTGCCCCGAATTTCCTCACACCTGAATTTGACTGTAAGTTCCACCCCTTACCAGCTAAATAACCATGAGCAAATTACTTCGATTCTCTGCTTCTCATTCCCCTCTTCACTTCAATCAGGGTAAGCATCTTTATCATGCAAGGCTACTGTGATGAAGGGTATATAATATACACACAGTACAGTGTCTGGTACATAACTGGGTCATAACAACACTTCAGTGTGACTCAGCAGTTTTCCCTTTCTTTCTCTTTGACTCCTTAGTGCATTCGCCCACAGAAGCTACTCCAAACAGCTTTCAGAGCTCTAAGGTTCCCAGTCTTCCTTCTTACTCTCGGCCATCGAGGAAACCAAAGTCATCCTGCCAATGGTTCATAGCCTCCTCCCTCCCTGGCTGTCCTGATGCCCCTCCCCGCCCCCAAGCTCAGGATCTCTCAGTGCTCCCCTGGGACATTTCCTGCTGCCTGTCCCTCAGGGAGCTGCATCATCTTGCCCCTCTCCCTGTTCCCCTCTGGACTATGGACTTCTCTCTTCCGTGCTTTTCCTATCACATCTTAGTTGCTTTCTCTCTTGCGTGTCAGTAACTGATGGAATACGTGCTGATTAAAGGTAAGCTCTCCTCCCTCCCCACCCAGTTCCTTCTCCCATCTCTACAGGTGTTCAGAAATCCTTAGTCTAAAATGAAATCCCTGGGTTCTGCTCCCCAGTGCTTTTTCACCTGCTCCTCACCCACCACAGTGGCATGTTGGGATTTCAGAGCCAGGCTGTCTCTTCCACTAATTAGCCCTTTGTTGTCCTTGGACAAACATTTTAACCCATCCGGACCTCAGTTTCTTTATCTGTAAGTAGGAGGGTAAGAGAGCTGTTTTGAGGTGAGTTAATTCATCCTAAGTACTTAAAGTAGTGCTTGGTACCAGTAAGTGCTCAGTGCAAGGTGTGAACCTTGCACCACCCACCACAGACACCCCTTACTTTCTTCTTCCTTCATCCCCAGGCTACCAGAGGCTTGGAATTTATTTCTTAAAGGTAAATATGGCCTTCTAATCTCCAAATGAAGTGCTCATTTTCCCCTCATTCTCCTCAAACTTTGGACAGATGTACAAAGTTGACACCACTCCTACTGGGAAATTTCTTGTCTCTCGATAAGAGATGAATTAACCGACATGTGTCTCGTATGATCCTCTCCTACTCAGGCCATGAACTTGAGACTAGCACTGCTCCAAGGGACAAGATGGAGTGTCAGAAAGGAGCTACAGACAGACATCTAATTTTTGGCCCTTCATTCAAAAGTCCTGGTAGAAGGCTGTGTGGTTCCCCATTTGTAGAGAGGGATGCAAGATGTTTAGGTACAGGAGAGCTTTGGAGGGAGACGTGGAACATGTTCCCCACCCCCCCCACCCCCACCCCATCCCCACTTACAACATCAAGGCCAAGGTTGAATCTCCACATTCAACACTGAAGTGTAAATGAAGCCATGGTTAGCTGACAGCTCCCTGACAAAGTTTCCATGGGGCCCCAGATGGTAAAACAAAGCAACAGGAAATGTCCATTCCCCTTCTGCCAAAGAGATAAGGAAGAACTGAGGGAAGATGGGAAGATCCAAATGGTTGTGTTGGAAGGATTTAGCTGTGAAGGGCAGCATGGATTGTGGAACTGGAAACCCGGTGGGATCACTGACATCTCAGAGGACACTCGCGAGGATGGAAGCCAGCAACTAGAACCATGACCACAGGGCCATTGAAAAACCCTCCCAGGCCAGCCTCACGCCGCTCCCAAGGTTACATGCCACGCAGAGGAGAAAAAGACTAGGAAAAGCACAGTCCCCAACACACACACCCCCGCTAGATTGTCAGCTCCTGTCCTTCTTCATTTACCTTAGTACTATATACACACACTGATCCCCACATTTCATTTGAATTGAGTTAATGGATTGCTTTGTTTCCTTTTCTGTTACACTGAAATGCCACAAAAATCATCTCCTCATGTTTTTTGTTTTTTGTTTTTTCTACCTTCACCATAAATGATGCATTAAAAAACAACCGTGGTTCTGGATAGATGAAGAAAGTCTATGAGAGAACAAATTTAATCATTGACACACTACAGCCACACACTAAGGTGGAAAGTTGAATAAATATTTTAAATAGCCTGAACCAGTAGGGGGAGCATGTCCAGGTATGAGTGAAATGGCTAAAAAATTGAATTATGATGTTTCTTCGGCAAGCATAAATCTTACGATGAAGCACCATCCTCCCTGTTAAAAAAAAATGTAAATACTTAGAAAAATAGAGGTTGTGTAGAGTATGTGAAAGGAAGTTATTTCTCATCACACAAAAGCAAAGTTCCAACACTGGTTGATGCAGGCACTGTGAAGTTTTTAAAATATTACATGTAGGAATCTATGGCAGTTCTGTGCTCTTCAACCGTAAAAAACAACTGAACCTGAGTTAAGTCAACAGCCCAATCCCGATGTTATATTTTAGAACTATCCAATCAAAAATCATGTCTTAAATATATCTCATTTCTCATTTAAAAATTCCAGAAAGAACATTAGCGATTATCATTTTGCAGCTGAAGAAAAAGAGGCCCAGAGTAGTTCATCAGTGATCCAAGGTCACATATGCAGCTAGCAGATAAACCCATACTAAAAACTTTCCTCTAAGTGAACAGAGAAACATTTTAACAATTTAGAGACTCACTCAGCAGATTCCCTGTATGAGATCCCAAGTAACAAAGTTTTCTTAGAATTTAGTGCATCATAAAAAGGCAAAATAAAATAATAATTCCATTCCTTGCCATGAAAAAGATTTGGAATTTTTAAATGATAATATTCTGTGTTGGCAAATATACAGGGAAGTGGTCTTTCTCATTTATTTTGGTCTAAGTATAAACTGATAAAGTATTTTGGGAATAAAAGGAAGCAAGAAAAATTAAAAGTTTTAAAGGATGCAGGTGCACACAAAGATTTATATTCAGTCGTGTTCATTGCTACATTATATATAATATTGAAGTAATGTCCTAAATGTCCAAAAATCAGGGAGCATTTAAATACATAATGTATACCCAAATGATGGCACTCTATGTGGCCATAAAAAGTCATTATTCTGAAAACTACTTGGGAACATAAAAAAATACACAGTATAAAATATACTACTTATGTAGAAATGTATGCACACATGTGCATGCGTGTGTATGTGTGTGTGGCATGAAAGAGATATTTTTAGCTATGGAACTCCAAGTAATTTCCTCTCTATGGTTCTCAGTGGTCTAGGTGACTGTGAGCAAGCTACTTAGAAGTAGGAACTGCCACCTGGCTACTTCCTTCTAATATCACTGAAATCTTCAACAACCTTCCCCAGGTATGTCTGGAGACCACCACCAGCAACCTCAGCAACAGTGACTTCCAGTAGGCTCACCGTACCGCCAGATTGCCGAGTGGGGTTCACAATCATACTAGGGCATCTAGGCAAAAACTCCACCTGTCACTAGTCCCTGGCACAGTCTTCAGGGCCAAACAAGATCCATTGCTTATGTTCTTTTAGGACGGTACCAAACAAAACTCCAATGCCTTCCTATTCAGGGAGTTGATTTATTTTAAATCGCCTCCCTCTCTCTCCATCCCCCCCTTCATTTTCTCCATTGCACTTACCACTTTTTAAAATACTGTATAATTAACTCATTGACTATGTTCAAGGATGTCTTTGGTTCAATGATAGACCCTAGCACCTGGAAGACACCTAATAGATTCTTAATAAGTAGATTTGAATGAGTAGGTGGATAAAGAGTGAACAAACAAATGAATGGATATTAGAGCTCTTTAGGGGCATTTTGGTGGATCAGTCAGTTGAATGTCCAACTCCTGATCTCAGCTCAGGTCTTGATCTCAGAGTCCTGAGTTCAATCCCCACATTGGGCTCTATGTGGAGCCTACTTCAAAAAAGAAAAAAAAAAAAGAATGGATATTATAGCTCTTTAAAATTTCCTTTACCAAATATCCATTTGTAGAGCAAAACTTATAACTGACAATTTATGAGCCATATCTAGACCATTTTAATACAGGCAATAAATAAATAAAAATAAAATTTTTATTTAGAAACCATTTTAGGTCATATGGTGCTATAAAAATAATATAGTGAATTTACAATGTACCCTCATCTAGTGTCCCCCAATGACATATAGTCCCCACAGTATTTTACATTGAAATTGAAATGCCTACATTTAAAAATCAGGAACTTGGACACAAAAAAACAAGGATTCATAATGCCTCTGTAAAAACCATTAGATCTGGTAACCCTGGGCCACCTTCCTGCCTGCAGCAATCACCTGAGGCTGACAACGATCGCCTCCTCCAGGCAGGGCATGTACAAGCCTGTTTGGCACAGACTTCACTACTCTCTATTGTGTTGCTTCCACTGAGACTCTGAGCTGACATTTATCTTCATACAACCCAACTGTATATAAATCCCCCTTCCTGGAATCTCAGCTCCCCAATGACATTGTCTTGTTGACTGTGGTGGGTTGGGTTGGTTTTTTCACTGATGTATTTATTCCATGTGCTTAGAACAGTGCCTGACATACAACAGTCAACTTCATCAATTAATTAATGATTTGATCAAGCCACCTCATTTACATTACCAGCTTGAGCTCTGTAGGCATTTACATGTGAAACCTCTGGTATGTAGCAGATAAGTTTCTCCATTCCATTGTGGAGCAGTTTGGCTCTGGTGAGGTAGCCATCTCCCAGTCTTCCCCAATTTGATATGGCTAATATCCCCACTCTTATCCTTTGTCCAGGTGCAGATTCCTGCCTTTGTTATAATCGTTCATGAGAAGCAAAACTCATTTGTTAGTTTTCTTCTTGGGCACAGTTCTCAAAGTTACAGAAACTTTGACTCATTTGCATAGCTACTATCCCAGGTATGAGCCAACTCCCAAGAGGATCGGCTGAGAAAGGTTCTACAGTCTCTCAACATGTCTCTTTGTTCCACCCCTCCGCCAACATAGTCCGGGACGTAGCTATTGGGTCTGTCTATTTTAAACACGTGGCCATTCTATTCTAGTGCCTGTGCTTCCCTTTACTTATAACTGGAGCTTGGTCAGGGCCACCTGAGTCCATCCCAGCAGATGTCCCTAACTTGAGTCTCAGGCAAAAATACTGAAGGTCTTGATACTCTCCCCTCTCAGAGAGCCTCTGGACTCCTCAGGCAAAGTAGGGCACTCCCTCTCTATGATCTAAATACTGGAGTTAGCTGGAGACAAAGACTTCCCAACAGAGAGACAGTGTGTCAGTAGAGAAGTTTAGTAGAGCAATGCAAACATGTTGCCTCACTTTTAATAAGTAAGAAAGTTACTCAAATGATTCTTATAACAAAAATCATTTCATACTGACTTGCTCTCTTCATTTATTTTTTTTTTAATGTTTTTAAAAGATTTTATTTACTCATTTGACAGAGAGGGTGCAAGCAGGGGGAGGGGCAGGCAGAGGACTGAGCAGCAGACTGAGCAGCAGGGAGCCTGACTCAGGACTCGATCCCAGGACCCTGGGATCATGATCTGAGCCAAAGGCAAATGCTTAGCTGACTGAGCCACCCAGGCACCCCTGCTCTCTTCATTTAAAGTACAGTAATGTCAGGTGTACTGTTTACGTTTCAGCTCCCCAGACACCACACTTCATGTCAATAGAGGATGAACCTAATTTTATGTGCCATGTATATGTACAGAAAAATCTGGGAGTAAAAAACATCAAAATATTAATAGCAGCTTTCACAGTTCGGTAAGTATTGTTCTCCTAAAGAATGGGTATATTTATATATCCATTAAGAAGGTTTTCAGCTGCAAGTAATGAATTCCCAATAACACCACTTAACCAGACTGAGGTTTATTTTTCTAATAACAAGTCCTTAGACATGTTTTGACCTTGGTTTCATGGCTCATTGATGTCATCGAGGAAGCAAATTTTATGTCTTTCTTCTGTTATCCTTATTGTGTTGGCCTTTCATCCTTTGGCTTTCGCATAGGCCCCTAAACACCTCATCTTATGTCTCATTTCTAGAACAATGCCTTATGGCCACCCCTATAAGCAAAAGGGACTAGAACTGCTGAGTTATCTTAGACCCAGGACAAAGGAAAATGACCACAACGGTTGTATTGTGCACAACCCATGAAAGTCTATATGATCCCACTTACAACTGTTGCTTTTCATACCCTGGGGTTGCCCTGAACAAAACGGTGGTTCTATAATAAATGGAAAAGGAAGAATAGCTCTTGGCGGAGGGGAAGGGGGGAGCAATGAACATCTGCCACAGCTTCTTGTAATCTACTCCTTTCATGTTCTGTCACAGCGGCTGGATGTGGTTTTTAAATCTGCGTGATACTACATCCTTGATTTCTGTCTCTGATGAGTGAAAAAAAATCCTTAGTTCCCAAGAAAGAGTAAAATTCTTGGCAATCAGCCATTCACAGTTTAGTTTGGTCTGAGAAGACCTGGATATGTTACCCCCAACATTAAAAGTTGTATTTCAGGGACACCAGGGTGGCTCAGCCTTTTAAGCGTCTGCCTTCGGCTCAGGTCGTGATCCCAGGGTCCTGGGATCAAGCCCCATATCCGTCTCGCTGCTCAGCTGCGAGCCTGCTTCTGCCTCTCCCTCTGCCTCCCTCTCTCTCTCTCTGTCTCTCGTGAACAAAGAAATAAAATCTTTTAAATAAATAAATAAAATTATATTTCAGCCCAATGTGGTCAGTTCAGTCTCATCAACATAGTGAAATGTTGCTGAGAAACATCACTTAAGCAAGCCTTTTGAAATCACTGAAGTGGTCTTTACTTACACAGAAAAAAAAAAAATTCTGTATCTGCCCTCACTTAAAAAATGTGTAAACATCTTTTCCTGAAAAGCAGCCAGTCTTTTGTTACCCATTTCTCGGCACGTTTCTGAGAATACATAATCTCAGTAGCTACAATTTAGTTGTATTCAGAACCTTTCACAATTTCACCCAACATTAAATCACCCACCAACTATGTTCTGCCACTAAGACAACTCTGTGGATTGGTATTCAGTGTGGCTTCTTTTTTTCTCTTTGTGATGCCCTTTCCTGTTGAACTGAAAGTTCTGTCAGTACTAAACCAATGAACCTTTTCCATGCTCCATGATGCTCTGACAGTCATTGTTATCTAAGTGAAAAGAAAACTTTCTCTGAAGCTTGATTTTTCAGCATCAGCAAAGCAAGCAAACGTCAAAATACTTCTCCCTTCGTGTATATGCTTCCCATATATTGAAGGCAAGTTCACCCAATTCTCAAGTAAAATATCCGTTTGCATGTTCTTCACAGTAATTCTTCTTCCGTGTTATATGTGATAGTGATATGACACTCTGTCCGGTCTTGTCATTTGATAAGGAATTCTGTCAATGGCTCTTTTTTTTTCTTGCTTGCTTTATGTCTGATCATAATAATGACCTTCACTTTCGTAGCTGCTTTTATAACTTTCTTTTTTTTTAATTTTTTTATTATTATGTTAATCACCATACATTACATCGTTAGTTTTTTACGTAGTGTTCCATGATTCATTGTTTGTGCGTAACACCCAGTGCTCCATGCAGAACATGCCCTCTTTAATACCCATCACCAGGCTAACCCATCATCCCACCTCTCTCCCCTCTAGAACCCTCAGTTTGTTTTTCAGAGTCCATTGTCTCTCATGGTTCATCTCCCCCTCTGATTTCCCCCCCTTCGTTCTTCCCGTCCTGCTATCTTCTTCTTCTTTTTTTTTTTTCTTAACATATATTGCATTATTTGTTTCAGAGGTACAGATCTGTGATTCAACAGTCTTGCACAATTCACAGCGCTCACCATAGCACATACCCTCCCTAATGTCTATCACCAGCCACCCCATCCCTCCCACCCCACCCCCCACTCCAGCAACCCTCAGTTTGTTTCCTGACATTAAGAATTCCTCATATCAGTGAGGTCATATGATACATGTCTTTCTCTGATTGACTCATTTCGCTCAGCATAACACTCTCCAGTTCCATCCATGTCGTTGCAAATGGCAAGATCTCATTCCTTTTGATGGCTGCATAATTTTCCATTGTATATATATACCACCTCTTCTTTATCCATTCATCTGTTGATGGACATCTTGGCTCTTTCCACAGTTTGGCTATTGTGGACATTGCTGCTATAAACATCGGGGTGCACGTACACCTTCGGATCCCTACATTTGTATCTTTGGGGTAAATACCCAGTAGTGCAATTGCTGGATCGTATGGTAGCTCTATTTTCAACTTTTTGAGGAACCTCCATACTGTTTTCCAGAGTGGTTGCACCAGCTTGCATTCCCACCAACAGTGTAGGAGGGTTCCCCTTTCTCCGCATCCCTGCCAACATCTATCGTTTCCTGACTTGTTAATTTTAGCCATTCTGACTGGCGTGAGATGGTATCTCATTGAGGTTTGGATTTGGATTTCCCTGATGCCGAGCGATGTTGAGCACGTTTTCATGTGTCTGTTGGCCATTTGGATGTCTTCTTTGGCAAAATGTCTGTTCATGTCTTCTGCTCATTGCTTGTTTGGCTTATTTGTTCTTGGGGTGTTGAGTTTGATAAGTTCTTTATAGATTTTTGGATACTAGTCCTTTATCTGATATGTCATTTGCAAATATCTTCTCCCATTCCGTCGGTTGTCTTTTGGTTTTGTTGACTATTTCTTTTGCTGTGCAAAAGTTTTTTATCTTGATGAAGGCCCAATAGTTCATTTTTGCCCTTGCTTCCCTTGCCTTTGGCAATGTTTCTAGAAAGAAGTTGCTGTGGCTGAGGTCGAAGAGGTTGCTACCTGTGTTCTCCTCTAGGATTTTCATGGACTCCTGTCTCACATTGAGGTCTTTCAACCATTTGGAGTCTATTTTTGTGTGTGGTGTAAGGAAATGGTCCAGTTTCATTCTTCTGCATGTGGCTGTCCAATTTTCCCAACACCGTTTGTTGAAGAGACTGTCTTTTTTCCATTGGACATTCTTTCCTGCTTTGTCAAAGATTAGTTGACCATAGAGTTGAGGGTCCATTTCTGGGTTCTCTATTCTGTTCCATTGATCTATGTGTCTGTTTTTGTGCTAGTACCATACTGTCTTGATGATGACAGCTTTGTAATAGAGCTGGAAGTCTGGAATTGTGATGCCGCCAGCTTTGCTTTTCTTTTTCAACATTCCTCTGGCTATTCGGGGTCTTTTCTGGTTCCATACAAATTTTAGGATTATTTGTTCCATTTCTTTGAAATAAGTGGATGGTATTTTGATGGGGATTGCATTGAATGTGTAGATTGCTCTAGGAAGCATTGACATCTTCACAATATTTGGTCTTCCAATCCATGAGCATGGAATGTTTTTCCATTTCTTTGTGTCTTCCTCAATTTCTTTCATGAGTATTTTATAGTTTTCTGAGTACAGATCCTTTGCCTCTTTGGTTAGATTTATTCCTAGGTATCTTATGGTTTTGGGTGCAATTGTAAATGGGATCAAGGCCTTAATTTCTCTTTCTTCTGTCTTGTTGTTGGTGTATAAGAATGTCACTGATTTCTGTGCATTGATTTTATATCCTGCCACTTGACTGAATTCTGTATGAGTTCTAGCAGTTTTGGGGTGGAGTCTTTCGGGTTTTCCACATAAAGTATCATATCATCTGCAAAGAGTGAGAGTTTGACTTCTTCTTTGCCAATTTGGATGCCTTTGATTTCTTTTTGTTGTCTGATTGCTGTGGCTAGGACTTCTAATACTATGTTGAATAGCAGTGGTGATAGTGGACATCCCTGCGGCATTCCTGACCTTAGGGGGAAAGCTCTCAGTTTTTCCCCATTGAGAATGATATTCGCTGTAGGTTTTCACAGATGGCTTTTATGATATTGAGGTGTGTACCCTCTATCCCTATACTCTGAAGAGTTTTAATCAAGAAAGGATGCTGTACTTTGTCAAATGCTTTTTCTGCATCTATTGAGAGGATCATGTGATTCTTGTTCTTTCTTTTGTTAATGAATTGTATCACGTTGATTGATTTGCGGATGTTGAACCAACCTTGCAGCCCAGGGATAAATCCCTCTTGGTCGTGGTGAATAATCCTTTTAGTGTACTGTTGGATCCTGTTGGCTAGTATTTTGGTGAGAATTTTTGCATCCATGTTTATCAAGGATATTGGTCTGTAATTCTCCTTTTTGATGGGGTCTTTGTCTGGTTTGGGGATCAAGGTAATGGTGGCCTCATAAAACGAGTTTGGAAGTTTTCCTTCCATTTCTATTTTTTAGAACAGTTTCAGAATAGGTATTAATTCTTCTGGAAATGTTTGGTAGAATTCCCCTAGGAAGCTATCTGGCCCTGGGCTTTTGTTTGTTGGGAGATTTTTGATGACTGCTTCCATTTCCTTAGTGGTTATAGGTCTGTTCAGGTTTTCTATTTCTTCCTGGTTCAGTTTTGGTAGTTGATACATCTCTAGGAATGCATCCATTTCTTCCAGGTTATCTAATTTGCTGACATAGAGTTGCTCATAATATGTTCTTATAATTGTTTGTATTTCTTTGGTGTTGGTTGTGATCTCTCCTCTTTCATTCATGATTTTCTTGATTTGTTTTCATAAGTCATTTTTCTTTTTGATAAGTCTGGCCAGGGGTTTATCAATCTTGTTAATTCTTTTAAAGAACCAGCTCCTAGTTTTGTTGATCTGTTCTACTGTTCTTTTGGTTTCTATTTCATTGATTTCTGCTCTGATCTTTATTATTACTCTTCTCCTGCTGGGTTTAGGCTTTATTTGCTGTTCTTTCTCCAGCTCATTTAGGTGTGGGGTTATGTTGTGTATTTGACACATTTCTTGTTTCTTGAGAAAGGCTTGTATTGCTATATACTTTCCTCTTAGGACTGCCTTTGCTGAATCCCAAAGATTTTAAACAGTTGTGTTTTCATTTTCATTGGTTTCCATGTATTTTTAAAATTCTTCTTTAATTTCCTGGTTGACCCATTCATTCTTTAGTAGGATGCTCTTTAACCTCCATGTATTTGAGTTCTTTCCAACTTTCCTCTTGTGATTGAGTTCTAGTTTCAAAGCATTGTGGTCTGAAAATAGGCAGGGAATGATCCCAATCTTTTGGTACTGGTTGAGACCTGATTTATGACCTATTTGTGACATCTATTCTGGAGAATGTTCCATGGGCACTAGAGAAGAATGTGTATTCCATTGCTTTGGGGTGGAATGTTCTGAATATGTCTGTGAAGTCAATTTGGTCCAGTGTGTCATTTAAAGTCTTTATTTCCTTGTTGATCTTTTGCTTAGATGATCTGTCCATTTCAGTGAAGGGGGTGTTAAAGTTCCCCACTATTATCGTATTGTTGTCAATGTGTTTCTTTGCTTTTGTTATTAATTGCCTTATATAATTGGCCGCTCCCATGTTAGGGGCATAGATATTTACAACTGTTAGATCTTCTTGTTCAATAGACCCTTTAAGTAAGATATAGTGTCCTTCCTCATCTTTTATTACAGTCTTTGGTTTAAAATCTAATTTGTCTGATATAAGGATTGCCACACCAGCTTTCTTTTGGTGTCCATTAGCATGGTAAATGGTTTTCCACCCCCTCACTTTCAATCTGGGGGTGTCTTTGGGTCTAAAAAGAGTCTCTTGCAGACAGCATATCGATGGGTCTTGTTTTTTTATCCAATCTGATAGCCTGTGTCTTTTGATTGGGGCATTTAGCCCATTTACATTAAGGGTAACTATTGAAAGATAGGAATTTAGTGCCAATGTATTGCCTGTAAGGTGACTGTTACTGTATATTGTCTGTGTTCCTTTCTGGTCTATGTTGCTTTTAGGCTCTCTCTTTGCTTAGAGGACCCTTTTCAAGATTTCTTGTAGGGCTGGTTTCGTGTTTGCAAATTCCTTTAGTTTTTGTTTGTCCTGGAAGCTTTTTATCTCTCCTTCTATTTTCAATGACAGCCTAGCTGGATATAGTGGTCTTGGCTGCATATTTTTCTCATTTAGTGGTCTGAATATATCATGCCAGTCCTTTCTGGCCTGCCAGGTCTCTGTGGATAGATCTGTTGCCAATCTAATGTTTCTACCATTGTAGGTTACATATCTCTTCTCCCGAGCTGCTTTCAGGATTTTCTCTTTGTCTCTGAGACTCGTAAGTTTTACTATTAGATGTTGGGGTGTTGACCTATTTTTATTGATTTTGAGAGGGGTTCTCTGTGCCTCCTGGATTTTGATGTCTGTTTCCTTCCCCAAATTAGGAAAGTTCTCCGCTATAATTTGCTCCAGTATACCTTCTGCCCCTCTCTCTCTTTCTTCTTCTTCTGGGATCCCAATTATTCTAATGTTGTTTCATCTTATGGTATCGCTTATCTCTCGAATTCTGCCCTCGTGATCCAGTAGTTGTTTATCTCTCTTTTTCTCAGCTTCTTTATTTTCCATCATTTGGTCTTCTATATTACTGATTCTCTCTTCTGCTTCATTTATCCTAGCAGTTAGCACCCCCATTTTTTATTGCACCTCATTAATAGCCTTTTTGATTTCAACTTACTTAGATTTTAGTTCTTTTATTTCTCCAGAAAGGGTTTCTCTAATAACTTCCATGCTTTTTTCAAGCCCAGCTAGTATCTTTAAAGTCATGATTCTGAGCTCTAGATCTGACATCATACTAATGTCCGTATTGAGTAGGTCCCTGGCCGTCGGTACTGTCTCTTGTTCTTTTTGTTGAGGTGATTTTTTTCCTTCTTGTCATTTTGTCCAGAGGAGAATAGATGAATGAGAGAACAAAATGCTAACAGGGTAACAATGTCCCCAGAAAATATACTCTAAACAAATCAGAAAAAACCTGAAGCTGGGGGAAAAGAAAGGGAAAGAAAGAAAAAAGAAAAAAAAAGAAAAAGATAAAGATAAAGATAAAAACAAAAACAGAAGAAAACAAACAAAAAAAAGATTATGATCAAATATGATCAGGCTGGTGCATAGATCAGTGCCACACACTAGATTTTGGGTGTATTTTGTTCTGTTAGAAGAAAGTGTCTCCCAAAATTTTAAAGAAAGAAAAACTTATATATGTACAAAAATAGGGGTTGATATGATGAAGGGATGGAATATAACTGTAAAGATGAAAATTATTAAAAATTTTATAAAAGGATTTGATAAGAAGTTGTTTGAAAAAAGAAAGAAGAGGATTAAAAAAAAAAGGAAAAAAAGGGAGAGAATGTGATCAGGCAGGAGACTAGAACAAAGCCATACACTAGAGATTTAGGGTATATTTTGATCTGTTAGAAGAAACTGTATTTCAAAATTTTAAGGAGAGAACAACTTATATGTATATGCCAAAAATAAGAGTAACTACTATGAAGGGATAGAATATGAGTCTAAAAATGAAAAATAAAAATGTTTTTTAAAAAAGGGATTGATAAGATGTTGGTTGAAAAAGGGAAAAAGAAAAATTCAAAAAAAAAAAGAGTTAAAAAAAAATTAACTTTGAAAGACTAAAGAATCATGATAAAAAAGCCATGGATTCTATGTGCAGTATTCCCCTAGAGCTGGAGTTCTGCCGTTCTCATTGATCGGTAAACTTGGTCTTGGCTGGCGGTTCTTGCTGATCTTCTGGGGGAGGGGCCTGTTGCCGTGGTTCCCAAATGTCTTTGCTGGAGGCGGAATTGCCCCGCCCTTGCCCCCTCCCAGCTAAGTAATCTGCTCGGGTTTGCTCTCCGGAGCTTTTGTTCCCTGCGAGCTTTCCGTACAGCTTTGGAGGCGGAGAGTGAAAATGGTGGCCTCCCAATCTCCACCCGGTGAGGAGCGGAGAACTTGGGGCCCCACTCCTCAGTGAGCCCCCAGAGAAAAGCCGCCAGTCACTCCTGTCTCCCCGGTCTCCAGCCGCACTCCGTGCTCACCCGGCCTGTGACCGCGCGTTTCTATCTCTGGCACCTGACCCCGGGTGGAGTCTCCAAACCCAGCAGATCCCTGCAGTTCACTCCCCGCCGCTCCTCCCGGGGGAGGAAGGTGAGTCTCCCCGGATCTGCCGCTTGTTGGGTCCCTGCTGGAGGAGCAGGGGCCCGACTGTGCCGCGGATCACGGTTTATGGCCACCCCGAGCTGAGAGCCCGCGCCTGGGCTCCGCCTCTGCAGCCGGCTTCCCTGCTCCGATACCTGGGAGCTCTGCCACACTCAGGCACCCCCGGTCTTTCTGTGACCCCGAGGGTCCTGAGACCACACTGTCCCGGAGGGTTCCACCCCCCGCTTAGCCACCAGAGTGACGTCCCTCAGTGGAGCAGACTTTTAAAAGTTCCGATTTTGTGCTCCGCGGCTCTATCACTTGCCAGAAGCAGCCGACGGAGGCCCCTCCCCCGCCGTCTATCCTCCCGAATATCGCCTCGGATTCACTTCTCCGCACGTCCTACCTTCCAGAAAGTGGTCGCTTTTCTGTTCAGAGAGTTGTTGCTCTTCTTTTCTTCGATCTCCTGTTGAGTTTGTAGGTGTTCAGAATGGTTTGATCCCTCTCCAGCTGAATTCCTGAGAGGAGACGAAATCCAGGTCTCCTACTCCTCCGCCATCTTGCTCCGCCCCCAGCTTTTATAACTTTCTTAAGACTGGTGTAATTTACATTGGTTTTTTTCTGTAAGTGTTGAAGCGTTGAATAAAGCCTTTGTATGTCTGCCCTCTTCTTACACTCTGGCAATTTTGTCCTGGAAAGCATTATTTTATACTTGTTCTTGGAAAAATTATTACTGGTGTACCAATGAAATCACTCTGTTCACTTGAACATTACACAAATGTCTCCATGGCTTTGTGTCACTCTATAAAATTTCATAACTGTCACTGTACCAGAAATTAGGGACAACGTGACTGCCAGTCCAATTAAACCCAGTCTTCAGCTATTTATTTTTCTAACTTCCGATTTCATCCTTGTCTCTTCTAGCTGCCTGTGTGAAATCATCACATTATTAATTCATTTGTCTCCGGTCATGAGAGTCACATTTTATAGTGACACAGAGTTGGAGCCTTGATGTGGCTGTTTGTCACTTTGTTCCACTAATTCATTCTTATGAACTGGGTATTTAACAATATATAAAAGTAACACTAAAAGGCAAATTTAACACATAGAAATAACAAGCAAATAATGCGTAAGTATGTCACACTAGGTGAACTGACCAACACAGTCCTTTTCCTACGGACACACTTTAAGAATATCATGCTTATTGAGATAGACAAGATTCCTTTGAAAATAGTAAATCCTGTTAAATCTCAATATTTGGAAAATGTATGTGAACAAAATTGTTCCGTTAGTCCCCCGGAAACATTCACACTACTATCTGTAAACCACCTGATAGGCCACAGAGGGCCCCAGAGTTCCCTGGGAACTTGGCAAACACTAACGTATGCTCAGGGTACAGTTCCTCCAGCCATCAAATGAAGAATTTGAACTCCAAATCTAAGAGCATTTCTGACTTGAAAGTTCTGTTTCTCTCATTTAAATCCATTTAAAGGAAAGCATTCTTGCTGCAAACAGCAAAGGGTATAATTAGATTAATCGACTTGATCTTACGATTTCTTCTGGCTAACTTCTTCCATTTTGACTTTGAGAACACAGTAAGTACACACAATATACCCCCAAAACACAATCTATCCCAAGGTCTTACATCCACCTTTAATCCCAGGAAGTCAAAAAGGGGTATCAAAACTCCTTCTCCAAAATCTGTGGAACTTTATTTTTTTTTATTTTACTTTTACTATAAAACTAAAATTTATTTTTAAAGAAGTTAAAGTTCATCAGTGCTTTTCACTAGGTTAGAATGATTGGGGGTTTTTTAAATTTTTTTATTTTATTTATTTATTTTTATTTAAATTCAATTAGCATATAGTGTATTATTAGATTCAGAGGTAGAGTTCAGTGATTCATCAGTTGTATATAACACCCAGTGCTCATTACATCACGTGCCCTCCTTAATGCCCATCATCCAGTTACCCCATCCCTCCCGCCTACCTCCCCTCCAGCAACCCTCAGTTTGTTTCCTAGAGTTAAGAGTCTCTCATGGTTTGTCTCCCCCTCTGATTTCTTCTTTTTTTTTTTTCCCTCCCTACCCCTATGCTCCTCTGTTTTGTTTCTTAAATTCCACATATCAGTGAGATCATATGATAATTGTCTTTCTCTGATTGACTTATTTCGCTTAGCATAATACCTTCCAGTTCCATCCATGTCATTGCAAATAGCAAGATTTTTTTTTTTTGATGGCTGCATGATATTCTATTGTATATATATACCACATCTTCTTTATCCATTCATCTGTCAATGGACATCTTGGCTCTTTCCATAGTTTGGCTATTGTGGACATTGCTGCTATAAACATCGGGGTGCACGTACCCCTTCAGATCACTACATTTGTATCTTTGGGGTAAATACCCCATAGTGCAATTGCTGGGTCAAAGGGTAGCTCTATTTTCAACTTTCTGAGGAACATCCATACTGTTTTCCAAAGTGGCTGCACCAGCTTGCATTCCCACCAACAGTGTAGGAGGGCTCCCCTTTCTCTGCATCCTCACCAACATTTGTCATTTCCTGACTTGTTAATTTTAGCCATTCTGACCAGTGTGAGGTGGTATCTCATTGTCATTTTGATTTGTATTTCCCTGATGCCAAGTGATGTTGAGCATTTTTTCATGTGTCTATTGGCCATTTGCATGTCTTCTTTGCAGAAATGTCTGTTCATGTCTTTTGTCCATTTTTTGACTGGATTATTTGTTCTTTGGGTGTTGAGTTTGAGAAGTTCCTTATAGATTTTGGATACTACCCTTTATCTGATAAGACATTTGCAAATATCTTCTCCCATTCTGTCAGTTGTCTTTTGGTTTTGTCAACTGTTTCCTTTGCTGTGCAGAAGCTTTTTATCTTGATGAAGCCCCAATAGTTCATTTTTGCTTTTGTTTCCTTTGCCTTTGGAGATGTGTCGTACAAGAAGTTGCTGCGGCCAAAGTCAAAGAGGTTCCTACCTGTGTTCTCCTCTAGGATTTTGATGGATTCCTGTCTCACACTTAGGTCTTTCATCCATTTTGAGTCTATTTTTGTGTGTGGTGTAAGGAAATGGTCCAGTTTCATTCTGCATGTGGCTGTCCAATTTTCCCAACACCGTTTGTTGAAGAGACTGTCTTTTTTCCATTGGACATTCTTTCCTGCTTTGTCGAAGATTAGTTGACCATAGAGTTGAGGGTCCATTTCTGGGCTCTCTATTCTCTTCCATTGATCTATGTGTCTGTTTTTGTGCCAGTACCATACTGTCTTGATGATGACAGCTTTGTAATAGAGCTGGAAGTCTGGAATTGTGATGCCGCCAGCTTTGCTTTTCTTTTTCAACATTCCTCTGGCTATTCAGGGTCTATTCTGGTTCCATACAAATTTTAGGATTATTTGTTCCATTTCTTTGAAAAAAGTGGATGGGATTTTGATAAGGATTGCATTAAATGTGTAGATTGCTCTAGGTAGCATTGACAGCTTCACAATACTTGTTCTTCCAATCCATGAGCTGGAGGCTGAATCTTAAAGTCATATTTATAGACCTCTAAAAGCATAGATTGCCATAGATTTCCCTTAAGTAGCCAAAAGTAATTTGTAAAGTAAATTGCCATGGTTTGTCAGGAAAGGATATTGGATACAAATCAGTATCCCATCCCAATATTGCTATATATGGAATACTGCATAGAGACCTGGTTGCTAAACTACAATATAGAATCAAGAGAAATGAGGATCCAGAGAAGGGTGAATAAGAAGTTGGAAACTGTAAGTTTTGCTCGAAAAGGATACATATTAGAATGCTTGCAAAGTTCAACTCAATGATCCGAGAAGGGAGGGAGAACCTACCCAATGCCTATGATCACCTCCCAAGACTTATCACCATTTGCTTCCTTTTATTTTATTTATTTTGGGGGGGGGGAAGAGGGAGAGAGAGAGAGAGAAAATCTTAAGCAAGCTCCATGCCCAGCATGGATGTCACAACCCTGAGATCATGACCTAAGCCAAAATCAAGAGTCAGTCGGTTAACCAACTAAGCCACCCCGGTGCCCTCCATTTGCTTCCTTTAAAAAATTTTTGTTTTAAGATAATTTCAGACTTAGAAAAAAATGGTACAAAGATTTCATGTATACCCTCCACCAGCTTCCCCAAATGTTAATATATTATATAATCATAGTATAATTACCAAAATCAGGAAATCACATTGATTTATATTATTAACTATTTATTCTACAGTACTTATTCAAATTTCACCTATGCCCCACTAAGACTGATTTTCTGGTCCAGGGTCCTATCCAGGGTCTCACATTGTGTTTGGTAATTGTATCTCATTTGTCTCCTCCAGCCCAGGTATTTCTGGAGCCATTCCTTGTCTTTCTTGAACTTGACATTTTTTAAGAGTCCTGGCTAGTTATTTATAGCATGTCTCTTAATTTTGGTTTGTCTCTTTCCTCATGATTAAATTCAGGTTATGAATTTTTGGCAAGAATATCACAGAGTTATGCTGTGACCTTGTCAGTGCTCTTTATCTGGAGGAACATAATATAATACATCTCATGACTAATGATGTTCACTTTGATATCTTGGTTAAGGTCAAGTCTACCAAGTTCTCCCACTGTATCAGTTCCTCACTATAACTAGTAAGTATTTTATGGAGAGATATTTTGAGCCTCTGCAAATATCCTGTCTCTTAGCAAACTTTCGGATATTAGCGTCCATCAATGATTCTTGCCCTTAATAATTATTACAAAGTGTTTGTTATATGACGATTCTCTACTTCCCTCATTGCTTCTACCTTTATTACTTGGAATTTTATTTTAAGGACGCTCTCTCCCATTTGGTTATTTGATTACTTATTAATATCTTTATGGCCTCATGAACATTTATTTTATCTTATGGGTTATAATTAATTACTTAAAAAAAATTTTTTTTGCTCAAGTGTCCCAGATTTGGCCATTGGGTACTCCTTCCTGTTGCCTCCTGTGTCCTTCTGATGTGACACACATCACTTTTTGACCACTTCCTTACTTTCTGGCCCCTCAGGATGTTCAAGCTGACCTTGTACTTTCCCTGCTCCAGCCCTAGAATCAGCTACTTCTCTAAACAACCATTTTCTGTTTGTATGGAAAGGGAGAGAGTTCATTAGACTATTTCTAACTCGAGCATCTGTCCTAGGCTATTTCTTATATTTCTTATAATCTCTTTCTGATTGTAATACTTGAAGACTGTGATGGTTAATTTTATATGTCAACTTGACTCAGCGAAGGGATGACCGGATAACTGGAAAAACATCCTTTCTGAGTGTGTCTGTGAGGGTGTTTCTGGAAGAGATTGGCATTTGAATCAGTAGTCTGAGTAAAAAAGATCATTCTCACTAGTGTGAGTGGGCACCACCAATCCATGGAGGGCCCACATGGAACAAAAAGTCAAAGGAAGTATGAATTTGCTCTCATTGCTTGAGGTACATCCATCTTATCCTGCCCTCACACATCCATGATCCTGGTTCTCAGGCTTTCAGACTTGGACTGAATTCCACCACCAGCTTCTTGGTTCTCCAACTTTCAGATGAGAGACTGTAAGGACTCCTCCACCTCTATAATTGCATGAGCCAATTATTTATAATAAATTTATATCTATAATCTCCTATTGATTCTGTTTCTCTGGAGAACCCTGAGTCATACAGGGGTACCTGCCAAAAAGTAAGGTATCTGACCAAAAAAAAATTTTTTCAGTCTTACAGGACCATTTTAAACTTTGGCTGAAGCAAACTTGGTTGTAATTTTCCCAGCTAACTTCTGGCTTCCTTGTTATTATGGTTCCTCATCCATCAAGAAATAAAGATTCCTTGGAGACTGGAGGGTTCCATCTACCATTTCAACAAAATATTGAATGATGTGATTCTTGGTAGGAAGTAACAAAAGCCCTCTTTTTAAGAGATCATTTTCAACATTCAGAGAGTTCCAAAGTGCTAGCTGGTTTGGGGGGATAAAATATTTCAGACCCACTGAAGAAAACTGAGGAGCCAACATAACTCATTACTGGAAGGTTACAGACATCAGACTTTTTAGAGAAATATGATTTAGATTCAAGTAATGTGGCAAAAATTGCTAGCTCTTTCCAGTATTCATTCTCCTCTTCTTAATTGGTTGAGTCCCAAAATTTTCACGGGGTACATAGCCACCTGAAGTAAAGCTAGACTTTCTAAGCTCCTTTAAATCTAGGTGTGACAGTGTAACCAAGTTCTGGCCAAGTAAAAGTGACATTTATAACTCCCTGGTTGAAATGGGTCATGCTCTCCAACTCCCCTTTTTTCTTTCCCATGGCTGGGCCATAGACACTGTGGCAAGGGCTAGAGAAGGCATCTTGCACAAAAACATGGAAGTTATAGAAGTCACACATTAAGGGCGACAAAATAGAAGGGAACTGTCCTTGACATCATGGAGCTGCCATATTAGGTATGGTCAGCTTACACAAGATGTAACGTGAGAAAGAAAAATCAGTTGTGTCTTTATACACTAACAGTGAACTATCTGAAAAAGAAAGAAATAAAACAGTGCCATTTACAATAGCACCAGAAATAATAAAAGGTTTAGGAATAAATTTAACCAAGGAGGTGAAAGATGTGTGTGCTGAAAACTATAAAACTCTAATGAAAGAAATTGAGAATGCACAAATAAATGGAAATATATGCCAAGTTCATGGGTTGCAAGAATTGAAATTGTTAGGATGTCCATACTTCCCAAAACCATCTTAAGGTTCAATACAATCCCTATCAAAATTCCAATGGCATTTTTCACAGAAACAGAAAAAGCAATCCTAAAATCCATATGGAACCACAAAAGACCCTGAATAGCTAAAACAATCTTAAGAAACAACAAAGCTGGAGGCATCACACTTCCTGATTCTAAACTATATCACAAAGTTACAGCTATCACAGCAGCATAATATCAACATAAAAAGACACATAGACCAATAGAACAGAATGAAGAGCCCAGGAATAAACCCACGCATATATGGTCAACTAATATATGACAAGGGAGCCAATAATAGTCAATGGGGAAAGGATAGTCTCTTCAACAAATACTGTTGAGAAATCTAGACATGCACATGCAAAAGAATGAAATTGGACCCCAATCTTGCACCACTCACAAAAATTAATTTGAAATGCAGCAAGCACCTAAACATAAGACCTAAAACATTAAACTCCTAGAAGAATGCATATGGGAAAACTCCTTGACACCGGTCCTAGCAATAATTTTTTGGCTCTGACACCAAAAGCACAAAGCAATAAAGGCAAAAACCAGCAAGTGGGACTACATCAAACTAAACAGCTTCTATACGGCAAAAGAAACAATCAACAGTAGGAAAAGGCAACCTACAGAATGGGAGAAAATATTGGCAAACTATTTATTCCATAAGGGGTTAAGATCCAATATATATAAAGAAGTGATACAACCCCATAGCAAATAATAATAACAATCTGATTTTAACATGGGCAGAGGATCTGAGTAGACATTTTTCCAAAGAAGACATACCAATGGCCAAATACATAAACACATCACTAATCGTGAGGGAAATGCAAATCAAAACCACAATGAGATATCACCTATACCTGTCAGAATGGCTATGATCAAAAAGACAAGAGATAACAAGTGTTGGAGTGGATGTGGAGAGAAGGAAACCCTGGGGTGCACTGTTGGTGGGAATGTAAATTGGTACAGCCACTGTGGAAAATAGTATGAAGTTTCCTCAAAAAAATTACAAGTAGAAATACCATATGATCCAGCAATCCCACTTCTGAGTATACATCCAAGGAAATGGAACCACAGTCTTGAAGAGATATCTGCACTCTCATGTTCATTATGGCATTATTTATGATAGCTAAGATAGGAAGCAACCTAAGTGTCCATCAGTAGATGAATGGATAAAGAAGATGTGATACACACACACACACACACACACGTACACACGTGATGGAATATTATTCAGCCATAAACAAAGAAAGACATCCTGCCCTTTGCAGCAACATGGATGGACCATGAGGTCATTATCCTAAGTGAAATAAGACAGAGGAAGACAAATACTATAAGATCTCACTTCTATGTGGAATCTAAAATCATTGAACTCATAGAAATAGAGAGTAGAATGGTGGTTGCCAATAGCTAATGGGCAGAGAAAATAAGAGATGTCTGTCAAAAAGTACAAACTTTCAATTACAAGATGAGCAAATTCAGGGGATCTAATGTACAGCATGGTGACTATAGCAAACAGTACTATATAGAACACTTGAAAGTTGCTATGGGAGGAGATGTGTAATGTTTTCACCATAACAACAACTAAATAATAATTGTGTAAGGTGAAGGATGTGTTAACCTTATTGTGGTAAGCATTTTGATTTTATATATATCTTTGATTATATATATATATATATATACACACACACACACATATATATAATCATTACATTGTATACTTTAAACTTACATGGTGTCATGTCAATTATATCTCAATAAAGCTAGAATTAAAAAAAAAAAGAATTACTTGGGCAGGGGCGCCTGGGTGGCTCAGTTGGTTCAGCGTCTGCCTTCGGCTCAGGTCATAATATTAGGGTCCTGGGATCAAGCCCTTAGTCAGGCTTCCTGCTCAGCGGGGAGTCTGCTTCTCCCGCTCCCTCTGCCCCTCACCCCCACTCGTGTGCACTCTCTCTCTCAAATAAATAAAAATCTTTTAAAAATTTTTAAAAAGAAAAAAAAGAATTAGTTGGGCAAACAGCAGATTCTCCCTTAGTTCAAGGAGGCAAAAGGTTAAAAAAAAAATTCTGGTATAAGAAGAGCAGAGAGGTAGGGAAAAAATTTACTTGAAAGTAGGAGCACATGATAAGATTAGAGGCAATAGTGTGCTGCCCAGGGCAAGCAAAGAGCCTCTGAAATGACTAGTGGTTAAGTTGGGGGGAGGGGGGTTGGTTCTGAGGAGGAGGGGAGGAAAGGGGGGGGCAGGGCTGGTTCTCTGCAAGAGCCTCACTGGAAGCTGATTAGCAGAGCTGAGCCAAATGTGTAACTGAAACCAGAACTAGTTGGGACAAAAGTACAAGTTTAAAAAGTGAGATCATAAAACCAAGTCTGAGTAGGCACAGTGTTGATACATAAAGATGGAATAGGTTCTCAGAGACTTCTGCGATCTCTTGCCTGTTTCTAACCAAGACTCACTATAATGCCCAGAAAAGGACACTTTGGGATGATGAGTAAGGACATTCCCATTTGATAGTTCTATTAGATGGGACATTCCTGTGTGCTTTATGTGGTGAGGAAGCCTCACTTTTGAAATGTGACGATGGAAATGAAATTAAAGCAGCTTTTAAAAAGTTCTGCAACAGAAACATGAGGTTCTACTTAACTAGAGAGTTTGTTTAAATCATGTAATTTGTATCTACCTTAAATACCTACGGAGCAAGAGGATACCCTCTAGGATCAGGGCCTGTCAGTGGTTTACAAATAGAATTGAAACTAGATATTCACTGTATTGGTAAAAGATTCCTTTCTTCTTATTCTCTTGACAAATGTTTGCCTGACTAACAGAGTCCGCTACTCATTTTAAAGTAGCCTCTTAACTCCAGTTTCCTAAATGTACTATTAGTAAAAGATGAAGAGGCAATAAATAAAAATAATGGTGGTAAAATAAAATTTTAACTGAATTTTAAGAATGTAAAATGTAGGGGTGCCTGGGTGGCTCAGTCGTTAAGCGTCTGCCTTCGGCTCGGGTCATGATCCCACGTGGGGCTCCCTGCTCCGCGGGAAGCCTGCTTCTCCCTCTCCCACTCCCCCTGCTTGTGTTCCTTCTCTTGCTTTGTCTCTCTCTGTCAAATAAATAAATAAAATCTTTCAAAAAAAAAAAAAAGAGTGTAAAATGGAACAGTCTATGCAAATATTGTATATTGGTTTCAAAAAGTATTTTCTTCCCAATGTATGCTTCTTATTTCTAAGTTTCGGGGTCCTTTTCCATATGGTAACTGGGAAATTGGCACAGTGAACTTAAGTAATGCAATATGAATTATGCAAATGATCACCACAATTAGGTCAGAAGGCCTAGTTTTGTTTTTTGCTAACCAATAATTAATTCTAATACCACTTCCTCTCTGTACGACCTTGTAAAAGCCACTTAACCTCTCTGTTTTATCAGCTTCGGGTGAGAGTAAAATTCTTTTCTATCTACACACATGTGTTGGGGAAGCAGACGTGAAGAAACATGTGTGAATTTGTACCATAAACTGTCAAGCCCTGGTGAGCTCTAGGCTTTCAGTCTCGGTAAAGCTGCTTCTAGAGCTCAGAACCTCCACCTCTCGCTCTGGTTCAGCCCAGTTCTGATAATGCCAGGCTCCCTTCTTGACTTTGAGTGGTTGAAAGAAAACCACGGGCCCAAAATGGCGTCATTTAGGTTCAGGCCCCAAGTCAATAAACCAAGACTTAATACTTAACTCCTTTCAACCCCGCCCCTGGGAATGACCTTTAACCAGTCAGCCTGGGAATTTCCTGGTCAGCACTAGGAAATGTACTGATAGACCCCTTCTGTTCCCCTTAGGCCAGAGACCTCGCCTAAAACAACGGATTCTTTGCAAATAATTTCCTTTTTTCCATTCCCTCTCTCCCTTTGGAGCTCCCCTCTACTTGCTAGGTGGGATGCTGCCCAATTAGTAAAGCCAGTTTCCTCAGTTGTCTTTTTGTTATTTTATAGAGTTCTTACATTTCCCTACCCTCACTCTCTCTCTCTCTGTCAGAAACGGGGATTCTGTTACGTACGCACTTTATGGACTTGCTGTAAGGACAGCCTGGAAAGCCCCTGGTGCAGGGCTCAGAATGGTGGATTCGAGGAATCCAAGTGGACATGAGAGAGCTTCAGGGGCCGTCTTACCTATTTCTCTCTTTTCACGTGAGGGAAGTACGGTCCAGAGCAGTAAGGAAATCACCCAGAGTTATACACTGAGTGGCAGATTAAGACTCAATCCTGAATCTCTGGGCTCTCAGAGCTCACTTTCTTTCTTTGTTCCTTTCTAAGTAAACTCTACACCCAACATGGAGCTCGAACTCACAGCCCGTGTAGGAGTCACATGCTCTACCAATCGAGCCAGCTGGGGGCCCCTCTCAGAGCTCTCTCCACCGCAGCAAGCCTCTGCAAACTGTGATAGGGTAAAAAGAAATGACAAGGGGGCATTTCCTAGTGGCATCTTCCAGTGAACCTAGCATGAGGATAAATTGGGAAGGGGGGAAAGGATGTTGGAGAGCCTGGAGTCTGCTTGTCCCTTTCCCTTCCCCTCTGCCCTTCCCCCCACCCATGTGTGCATGCACGCACCCTCTATCTAAAGTAGTTAAGTCAATAAAATATATTTTAAAAAAAGATATATTAAGGGAACAAAGAAAACAGCTGCATAGTATCTACAATATGGTCCCATTTTTGTTTTATGTATATATAAACATGATCATAAGTCTGGAAAGACATCTTCCAGACCATTAGCCATGGTTATGTCTGCACATTATATAAAATATATAAAGACTTCTCCCTCTTTATTTTATCTCTGTCTTGTTTAAATTCTCAGGAGTATCTGTGACTTTGATTAGTCAGAAAATGTACTGCTTTTTAAAATAAAAGATACTATTGAAACAATTAATGATTAATTGCATAAACGTGGAATGATTCATATACACATGATGCCAGTGTGCAAGTGAAAAAAGTAAAAGAAAATTAATGTACAACAGAAGAATGACGGAAATACTCAGCCCTTCCTTTCTTAGAGGATAGCTATCTAATAGTGTTTCCTTTATAAGAGCAAGAAAAAAAAATAAAACAACACATGAAGTCACTTTTAATACTTTCAGTGGGACATCTTTTCTTCACATCTCTGACTTAATGAAAGAAGTAAAGCAGGGTGTCTTGGAAGCGGATATGAAAGCTCTCTCTGGCCCCAGACGTACAAAGGAAATATATCCAAATTATGCCCCACATCACAAGGTCCCTCATCCTGCAGTATTTTTATCTACTGTTACTGTATGTCTCAGTGCTAAGGATCTTCACCTAATCTGGAAAACCCTTGAAACAGTCATCCAGCATATTCATAAGTGCCTCTGCACATTTTTCTGGGGAAAGAGATCACAACCTTCTTTGCATTTGCAAAGAGATCTTGATACAAAATAAGAACCACAGCATTCATGTGTTCATGTATATCCAAATATTCAACAAACATCTCTGAGAGTTGTTTTTCCTCCACTTATTGTTACACGTGTAGTAGGATTGTTACTAGCCACCTTAGACGTATTGTTTCTATTACAGAAATACTGCAAATAAAGATTATCCCTATTTTATCAGTGAGGAATATGGAGAATTAGAGGTGGTTACAAATTCTGTGACATTCCTCCCATTGCAAGTGGAGGGTCTACGCCTCTTCCCTGTTGAATCTAGATTGGACACTGTGACGACCTGGACCAATTGAATATGACAGAAATGACCCTGTGTCAATTTCCAGACCCAGGCCTTAAGAGAGGGGCAGCCTCCACTTCCTGTCCTTTGGAATAATAGCTCCCATAAAACAAGCATCGTATTGTGAGGAAGCCAGAGCTGCCCCGTAGAGATGCCCACACAGAGAGGAACTGAGCTGTGCCGGAAGTGGGTCCTCTAGACCAAGTCAGACTGCCACAGCTAATGCTGTGTGGAGTTGACATGAGCCACCATCTTCCCTGAGCCTCTGGTAGGTGCAATAATGGGAAGGTGTCTATATCCCAAGCCCCAGAACCCGTGACTGTGTTATATTACATGGCAAAGGGGAATTAAGGCTGCAGATGGAATTAAGATTGCTAACCAGCTGACCTTGGACTAGAGGGATTTATCCTGGATTACCTAGGTGGATCCAATGCAGTCACAAGGATCCTTAAAAATGGGAGAGAGACAGCAGAAGTCAGAATGATTCTATGGGACAATGACCTGACCTCCTGGAGTTGGCTGACTTTGAAGATCAAAAAGGCACCATGAGCCGAGGAATGCAGGCAACCTCTCGAAGCTCTAGAAAAGGCAAGGAAGCAAATTCCTGACTAGAGCTTCTAGAAAGGAGTGCAGCCCTGCCCACACCTTGATTTCAGCCCAGTGAGGAAGAACTGTGTTGGAGTTCTAACCTACAACACGGAAAGAGAATCCACTTTTGTTGTTTCAAATCTCTGAATTTGTGGTCATTTGTTACAGCACCAATAGGAAACTGATACAGAGCCTTCCCCAAATTGCATGTATTTGTCAGCAAAATAAATTATTGTTGCTTTCAACCTCTACCCTTCAGACTGGTTTATTACTCAGTGATAGATAAATGGAACAAGAAAATA
This sequence comes from Neomonachus schauinslandi, assembly GCF_002201575.2. Taxonomy (NCBI): domain Eukaryota; kingdom Metazoa; phylum Chordata; class Mammalia; order Carnivora; family Phocidae; genus Neomonachus; species Neomonachus schauinslandi. The sequence continues at coordinate 15,660,346 of NC_058409.1, forward strand.
AAGGCTTAGGGTAATTAAATAATCTGTCCAAGTGTCTTAAAAAGTTCAATCACCTGGCCCTGGCATTACATTTTTCCCGGTGAGAATTATGAAACACCTCCACTGCTGAAATTTTGCCAGTGTTTTCCTCCTCCAGACTTGCTGGACATTACTTCCCTTCCTGTCATTCTCAGCATCTGTTGTCCCAGAGGATGGAAGAGTTCTCCTTGTGCCAAACCCAGCGTGGCCTTTTCTCTGTCCTCATTCTTAGTGGTGATGTTATCGACCATGACTTCTCTTTCTTTTTCCAGGAAGAGGTTTGCACATACATCATTACTTCAAGGTCAACACATCTAAATCCAAACATATCATTTCTCCAAAACAATGACTATTTTATTTTGTTTATTGATTTTAAAGATTTTATTTATTTATTTAGAGGGAGAGAGAGAAAGAGAGAGAGTGGGGGTGGGGAGGGGCAGAGGGAGAGAAAATCTCTAGCAGACTGCGCTGAGCACGGAGCCCAACGTGAGGCTTGATCTCACAACCCTGAGATCAGGACCTGAGCTGAAATCAAGAGTCAGATGCTTAACTGACTGAGCCACCCAGGAACCCCACCCTCATATATACTATTAACTTTTAAAATAGTCATTGTTTTGTGGTGATTCTCTCCCTCTCCATCTGCCCCTCCCCCCAGCTCACACATTCTCTCTCTAAAAAAAAAAAAAAAGTACATAAGAGAAAAATGAATGGCTGCTTCATAGGTGATTGAACATTTTTATGAATGCCTAGGCCTTTTTTTAAACCTCTTTGAAGATGTTTTATAGACTTAACTTTCTATGTTTAAATATCTTTTTTCAGTGGAGCTGTACGTAAATACCCTTTTGAATTAGTGGCAGTGAAAATAGTTATCCTGAAGATAATTATATTTACTGATTAAGTTTTATAATAAAGCTGTTTTTCAGCTTAAAAAACACCCTTTAGTGGTCATTGTAGTACCAGATGAGTTAAATTTTTCAGAACAGAGCTGAAACCACTGAAATTCTTTGCAAGAAATTTTCATGCAAGTCTTCCCCAAAGATGTTCAAAATAAAGTGACGATTGAACAATAAAATAATTTCCCTTCATTTCTCCTCACTTGTCGAGACCATCTCTTAGGATTTTTAAAGACCTATGGTATTTGCATGATGTAGAGAAAAACAGTTTCTCCTTATGAAACCAGAGAGAGCAGTTTCAAATGCTCTGTAGCCCACCAACTCAAATACAGACCCAGTAGAACCACAGTCAAGTTCAGGATACAATTAGCAATTTGACTCACACCTTCTTACCTTATAATACTCCCAAAAGTTTGACTATGAGTCAGAAGAGGTGGCAGGTGAAATGCAATGTGTTACATGGGGCTATTTCTTAAAAAAAATAAACATGGTCTTTGAATGTTTATAAATATTGCTCAAATATGGAGGAAACATGAACTTAGTTGAACTTTTTGTGCTCTGACAGCAATTTGACTAAATGAGGGTAAATTGAAACAGTGTCCATCAGAAATCAGGCTACATTAAGAAAGTCAAAAATGAACCAGCATTCCAAGAACCCTTGCAGAAACCTATCAATATACAAAGATAGAGAAGTCACTGGGTGATGCTCAGGTTATGATCCCAGAGTCCCTGGATTGAGCCCTGCATTAGGCTCCCTGATCAGTGGGAAGTAGCTGTTCTCTGTTTCCCTGGAGGCTGCCCATCAATATAGTCTCAGGAGCAAATTAACAAGGGCACATGTAAACCGCAAAAAGAACTTTTGTTGGACTCTAAAGAGAACTGAAAACTGTGATGATTTAATATTCTATATGCTAAGACTCTCTCTGGTGCAAATGATGGAAAATCCAACTCAAACTTGTTTAATTAATGAAAGAAATTTGTTGGCTCATCTATCTTCAGGCTCAAGGATTACTCAAGCTTCAGGCATAACTTGATCTAGGGGCTTATGCAATGTTCTATGCACTCAATTCATCTCCAAATCTCATTCTGTCCTCCTCTGTGTGTTGGCTTCGTCTTGAGACTCCCTTTTCAGAACCAAGACGGCTGCAGCAGTATCATGCCTTCCACCCTTCCATCATCAAATTCTGTGGAGGTGTGAATACTCGTCTTTCTCAGAAGAGTATTCACACTCAGAAGTCTTGCCAATGTCTTCTCTTGTCTCCTTGGCTCTGATTGGGTTAGATGCCCATCACAATTAGTTGACGAGAGGATTGGATATACTAATTGGTTTTCCCCCTGAAACAGGAGAAACCATCACTCCAGTTTACAAATAATAGTTGAGGAGAGGGGAATGGTTTCCATGGAAATTTAAGATACCAGAAAGAATGGGAATGTATGTTGGGCACCAGAAAGTGTCCACTATGATAATACTGTTACATTAGTAAAAGACATTTTGAATTTTGCCTATATTTTTTAAAGTAGGAAATAGAGTCACTTAGTCTCACAGACACCATGATCTGATATACAAAGTATAAAAAATATCAAGCCCAATCACTTTGATACCTAATGAGATACTGATTTTGTTCTCTAAATCACTGTTCTTTCCAGTCTTGTCTTGCATATTTTTTCATGCAAATTCTGCTCCAGCCTCACCAATCAGCTGTTCTAGATTGCTTACCTATATACCTTGATCCTCCAGATTCCTAATGCCTGGAAGCTTCCTTCCCCTCTTTGTTCTTTGATATCTAAATTCTCCTTCTCCGTGGCCTAATGCATAGCTACTTTCTCTGTGAAGCTATTGAGAAATAATGATTCTTTCTCCTAAATTTTCTCATAATTTTTTAGGTTAAAATTTGCAATCTTACCACCAATTCCCACTCTCTAGGCTGTGGAAGATATCACTTTGATGTTGGCAGTCTTGCCTGCTGACCTTCAGTGTGGCCATAGACTTCCCCATATAGCATTCCCAGAAGTCCCTAATAATCAAAATTGCTCATAAAAGGAAACTCTCTGGCCATTTTTGATGAATACTAAGCACTATATCCTCACTCGTTCATGTTTGTAACCCTAATAGTTCATGTCTTGTGAGCATAAACATTCAATAAATGTTTGGAAAGTGGAACTTAATTGAATGGAAGGTAAAACCTAAAAGTAAGTTAATGACAGTGGTAACTGATCAAAGCTAATCATGAGTTAAGGATACACACTTCTAACATGAACATTTAAAATGTGAGAACTCCAAGTTTCCTTTCCCCAAACAGTGGGTTTTCACAAAATGTGAAATAAAATCTTAATGTATGTAAAAACTTTCCCTGAGGAAATGGTTGAAAACCATTCAAAGCAAAATACTGGCATTTAACTATTCTTGATCCTGAGAAATAAAATAGTTTAACAGATTCACTATATAGAAAATATAATATGTGGCAAGTGATGTATTTGAAAAGAGGGGAGAGAAATCCATCCTTATAACCAGATCTGGCTGGGGAACAATTTCTGGAATTGTGGACAATTACTGTACATATTTTTAGCCATAATTTCAGATGACCTTATAGCATTGGGAATTGCCCCACTTTATAGCCCAGAAGTGATTACATAAAATCGTGTTAAAGTGATTATAATAAGAACCTCATAGGCAGTACTGTTTGCTGCTTTGCAAAATACTTAGCCCAGGAGACACTTTAAAGCTGAATGGAACAGAATACGCCAGTAGTCATATTAGACCTAGTCCTCCAGTTAAAGTCAGCACTTAGTGGCAATCAAAGCACAGCGCCATTTTCTCCAAATTTCACATCTCATTTACCACCTGACCCTGAAGCATCCAGTTACATTCTTTTTTTTTTTTTTAAGATTTTATTTATTTCTTTGAGAGAGAGAGAGAGAGCATGAGAGGGGGGAGGGTCAGAGGGAGAAGCAGACTCCCTGCCGAGCAGGGAGCCCGATGCGGGACTCGATCCTGTGACTCCAGGATCATGACCTGAGCCGAAGGCAGCCACTTAACCAACTGAGCCACCCAGGCACCCATCCAGTTACATTCTTGACAAACAGAACAGACTAGTCACTAAGCATCATGTCATCAATGTTTCCTCACCTCACCCCCATGACAGTTATATTTAAAATGTTCTCATTTGAAGACACTGATATTTAATTCATTTAGGCTAATCAGTGAAGGAGATGTCAAAACAACATAAAAATGAAAAATTTTAGCGGCGCCTGACTGGCTCAGTCAAGTAGAGCATGTGACTCTTGATCTGGGGGCTGTGTAGAGATTACTTAAAAATAAAGTCTTTTTAAATAAATTAAAAATTTTTAAGTGTCACTTAACTTAGCCAACATAAAACTTCCAAGTTTTTGAGCACTTTTTTTTAAAGATTTTGTTTATTTATTTGAGAGAGAACATGAGCTGGGGGGGGCAGGTCAAAGGGAGAAGTAGACTCCCCGCTGAGCAGGGAGCCCAATGCAAGGCTTGATCCAGGGACTCTGGGATCATGACCTGAGCCAAAGACAGACGCTCAACCGACTGAGCCACCCAGGCACCCCAGAGCATTTTTAAATATCAGTTATTTTTTTAGTGATTTTTCTACATTTGTCATTAAAAACCTTCTAAATAGGATATTTATCATGCTTTTCCTATACAAATAATATTTTAGTGCTTCCATGTAGTTGCTAATGGAATGTCATTCTTTTTTTTTTTTTTAAAGATTTTTTTTTTATTTATTTTTTGACAGAGAGAGAGACAGCGAGAGAGGGAACACAAGCAGGGGGAGTGGGAGAGGGAGAAGCAGGCTTCCCGCTGAGCAAGGAGCCCGATGTGGGGCTCGATCCCAGGACTCTGGGACCATGACCTGAGCTGAAGGCAGACGCTTAACAACTGAGCCACCCAGGTGCCCCTGGAATGTCATTCTTTATAGAAGAATCCTAGTTAATAAACATGAAAGTTGTATGTATGGAACCCCCCAAAAAAGAATAAATCTAGTAAGTGAACACCAATGGCTATTAACACTATTAGGTCAATATTCATGGAGAACTTTATGATGGGGGCACCTGGCTAGTTCAGTCCATAGAGCCTGAAACTCTTGATCTCAGGGTCATGAGTTCAAGCCCCAGGTTGAGAATAGAGATTACTTAAAAAGGTAAAATCTCGGGGCGCCTGGGTGGCTCAGTCAGTTAAGCGGCTGCCTTCGGCTCAGGTCATGATCCTGGAGTCCCGGGATCGAGTCCCGCATCGGGCTCCCTGCTCGGCAGGGAGTCTGCTTCTCCCTCTGACCCTCCCCTCTCTCATGATCTCTGTCTCATTCTCTCTCTCAAATAAATAAATAAAATCTTTAAAAAAAAAAAAAGGTAAAATCTTTAAAAAAAGAGAGAGAAAGAGAACTTTCTGACAACACCTGAACCTATTGATGGATCATTAAAAGTGTATCAGGTAAACAGAATGTGATACACTGAGAAATTTTTTTTTCTATTGCTACATAATATGTTACTCCAAGGTTTAGTGGCTCAAAACAACACCAAACATTTATCGTCTCACACAGTCGCTCTGCTCAGGAATTCAGGAGTGATTTATCTGGGCATCCGGCTTCCCCGAGACTGAGTGACTCAAGCAAGAGAGAGAAAGAAAGCAACTCTAAGGTCTTTTATGACTTAGCCTTATAAGTCATATATCATCATTTTGGCTCTGCCCTATTGTTTCATAAGTCAGTCCTGCTCTTCCCTGGGGGAAGAGGTGAGACTACACACAGGGCATGAATATGAGAAAGCAGGGGTCATTGGGGGCCATCTTGGAGGTCATCTACCATAAATGGGAAGGAGTCCTATGAAGTATTCTTGCCCCATCTCCCATAAAACCATTCTAGAATCTAATCAAACATCTAGGTCTAACTACCAATTTGGGAGAAATAAGGGAGAGGTGAAGAATGGGTGGAGGAACAAATTAATGCAACACAGACATAGTCAATTCCAGAATGTGGGACTATATAGAGAGCAAGATCTGATTTCTTCAGCTAGCCAGTGGTATGGATGAATAGTTACAGATGAAAAGAGATCTAAGAGATGTAACAACCAAATGTAATGAATGATTCAAGCCTATCAATTGTAAAAAGACTTGTTTCCACGGCTGTAAAAATTTCAAGGACTGGATATTAGATGGTATTAAAGAATTGTTGTTAAGATAATGACATCATGGGTGGGTGTATTTAATGCCCTTATTTCTTATGAGTACCTGTGGAAGAATTTGAAATACTCGAAATGTCTGGGATTTGTTTTAAAGTAATTCAACAAAAGTAACAAAAAGTTGGGGGACATGAAACAAGATTGGCAAAAAAGTTGAAAATTGTAGATACTCACAAATGGGTTTAGGGGACTTCATTCTGAATATGTTTGAAGAATCTCCGTAGTTTTGAGCCACAGTTTTGGGATTAGTGACAGTAGCTAGCATGACCTGGAGGTACCCAAAGAGGGACTGCAGGGTTTTTAGCTGAGCGGGGGAACGACAATGGGTTTGCATTTGTGGTTCTGCCCTTCCATGACCTTGGAGTCTGGGGCAGGAGAGAAGGTAGACCAGAATGCAAGGGAAGGTGGGGGAAGGAGCAGAGATGTCAATTTGGAGTCAGTGCAAATGCCTGTACTTCATGATGAGCATGGTTTCTTCTAGGGAAGTGACAGACCAGAAAGGAAGGAAAAAATCTTGCACTGGCTGGGGGCCACATCCTACTTGAATCCGCACTTGCTTCCTGTCCAGTCACCACTCTTTCCTGTGTCACTTCCCTCCCTGGGATGATGCTTTATTTTTGCCTTCAAGTACATGTCTTATCATTTCAGTTCAAATTTCCCTAACCGTCATAAAAGTTTTTGTTCTGTTTGCAGTTTAAGATTTGTTTTCAGGGATGTTTTCAGGGCAAGAAGATAATAGTTGCTTTTACTCTTCCTTTCAATCTGTATCTCTCATCAGGGTATTGGGACGATATTTTTAAGTGTGTCATCAGTATTGAGAAACTTGGAGGAAGCCACTGTGTAACTACTGAATGATAATTATCACGAGGATAAATTAGGTGTTACGAAAGAAGACTGAGAAATACATGAATTTCTTATAACTATTTTAAATCCTCGTATTTAAAAAGTATTTGTAAAATAAAATAAAATAAAAAATAAAAAGTATTTGTAGGGGTGCCTGGGTGGTTCAGTCTGTTAAGTGTCCAACTCTTGAGCTCAGCTCAGGGCTTGATCTCAGGGTCATGAGTTCAAGCCCCGGGCTAGGCTCCACCCTGGGCCTGGAGCCTACTTAAAAATAAATAAATAAATAAAAATAGAACATAAATAAATAAAATAAATAAATATTTGTATATGACTTGAAGGAAAGGCCTGTTATAGGATTTTAGAAGGTTGTTTAAAGAGGCTCCTGGGTGGCTCAGTTGGTTAAGCAACTGCCTTCAGCTCAGGTCATGATCCCAGGGTCCTGGGATCGAGCCCCGCATCGGGCTCCCTGCTCGGTGGGGAGCCTGCCTCTCCCTCTCCCTCTGTCTGCTGCTCCCTTTGCTTGTACTTTCTCTCTGTCTCTCTCAAATAAATAAAATCTTTTTAAAAATAATACTGTATTTCTTTCCATTTTTAACCCTTGTCCCCTGTCTTGGCTCAGGCTGCCATAACAAAATACCATACACTGGGTGGTCAGCTTAAACAACAGGAATGTTTTCTCCCAGCTCTGGAGGCTGGAAAGTCCAAGATCAAGGTGCCAGCAGGATCCGGTTTCTAGTGAAAACTCTTTCCTGGCTTACAGAGAGCCGTGTTCTAGCTGTGTCCTTAAAGTTGTCTGCTGGATCATCCTCTTTTTGTAAGAGCGCCATTCCCATCAGATAAGGGACCTCCCTTTATTTAACCTTACTGAAGGGCCCTCTCAAAGGCCCCTCTCTTCAAATATTATCACAGTGGGATTTAGGTCTTCAACCTATAAATTTAAGAGAACACAATCAGTGCATAGCATCCCCAGTACCTGGCATTAAGTGCTCACAGCTACAACAAATATTTTTTACGTTGGACACATCTACATCGATTACAGCAACACTAATTCTGTTTCTCTGGCCCTATAACGTCTTCATGTTCCCCTCATTCCAGTTTTTGTGTTTCTTTAGTGTCCTCTATCCATCTTACTCACAGACCCTTATGTGGACCTCTCCTCTAATAATTGCTACCAGTTTTTCTAGGTTCATCAAAGTGCTAGATTATTTAGCTATCTTCATGCCTCTTGAAACTTTAAGCCTTAGATTAAGTCAATAAGCTCTCAGAAATGTAAGTAATAGTTATTTTCCTGAACTACATCAAGATAAAAATAGGTTAAATATATAATTAACGGGAATTCCAAAAATTGACTTTGAAAAGAATTATACAGACTAGCATCCCTTTCTGAATTCATCTCTGACTATTCTTCTGCTCCCTTACTCTGATCTAAAAAAGCATATAATTCTTTAAAAAGAGGCATTACCTACTTTCCATCTGTGACTAGCAACATTTATTTTAAAAATGAACAGACTTTCCACTAAATCCCTAGATGCTAATGTCTTCTTGGACGGCTGTGACCATATGAAAACCATGCCCAGTTGAACGCTTAATATTCCCAAGAACTGTAGAGTTAGACAAAGCATTTTTAACTCAGAGCAACAGTTCATGATAGGTTGTAATTCAGTCAATGTCTACTTTTTCAGTGGGCTTGGTAGGAATAGAAAGATGGGAAAAACACAGATTCTTTTGTCTTGGAGCTGGTTGGCTAGTGGGAAAGGCACAATATGAACAAAAATTAAATAAAATGTCATCATTGATTCTCTAATGAAAGTGTCTATAAGATACAAATGATTGGTGGTCTGTTAAGTATACTTTGACTGTGGTTATAAATCGATATTGATGACAGGAAAACTCCTTAAGAGCATTGTCTAGATTTGCTATCTTCCATTTCTCTTGTCCTATTTTCTCTTGGACACGTGCCCGGTAACCTTTGATCCCCATGACTCCACTGAAACAGTCCTTGTCAAGGTCACCATCTTCTCAGTCTGCCCCATGGTTTCAATTCCATTGTAACATCTTACAAATTTCTTTCTCCAGCCTGGATCTTTCCTCAGCTGAACTCCAGACCATCTGCTTGAATGTAATACAGATGTCTCAAAATTATATCTAGACCTGAGTCCTCAATTCCTCAATTTTCTCCCACAAACCTTCCTCCATGACTATTCTCCCATCTTATATTCATCTAGCTGCTCAGGCCTCAGCCCCTAGAATTGCCCTTCATTTTTCTCTTTACCTTGCATTCCTCATGGAATCCACCAGCAAGTCCTATGGATTTTACCTCCAAATCATATCCAAAACCCCACACTTCTTCTCATCACCACGAATGTTCACCATGGTGCCAAACCATCATTATTTCTTGCCTGAATTCTACAATAGCCTTGTAACTGGTCCCCTGCCTCCACTCCTCTCCTACAGCTGATTGTCTACACAGCTGCCAGAGGCATCCTGTTAAAGTTTCAGCCAAATCATGTTGCCCCTCTGCTCCCAAACCATCCAATAGCTCCCTATCTCACTCAAAGTAAAAGTCAACGCATTCAGTGACCTGTATGGCCTTTACCCAGTCTAACGTTGCCCCCCTACCCTCACCTTTGCCTCTCTGAACTCCCTTCCAGCTCCTCTCCCCAACCCTATGGAAATCTCACCTCAATGGCTTCCTTGCTGTTCCTCAACCACACCAGTCATGCTCCTGCTTCAGGGCCTTTGCTGTTCTCTCTGCCTGAAATGCTCTTATGCCAGATATCCATCTGCATAGCCTGCTCCCTCACCTCCTTTTGATCTTTGCTAAGATGTCACCTTTTAACTTAGGCCTTCTGTTCCAGATAGGAATCAATCGAAGGAGCAGAATCATATGGAAATAGATAGATGATAGATGATAGATGATAGATAGATAGATAGATAGATAGATAGATAGATAGATTGATTTTATATAGACAGAGAGAGAATGAAAAAGATTTGTTACAAAGATTGACTTTATGCAATTGTGAGAGCTCATTAGCAGTCTCTGTGAGGCTATTTTCTTTCCTTTTTTAAAAACTGTGGATGTATTAGATAAAATGACTAGTTTGATTTATTTGCATTCAAGCAACAAATTATTTTGGTGCCATATAAGTACACGTGAGGAGTCATGGGGCTAAAAAATTACAGAGGATAGGTTTGAATGCTAACTGCATTAGACCAATAGTTATCTACCTTATATTGAAAAATCTTGGGAATTTAGATTTTCCAGCTATACTTTATAAAAATTCTAATATCAATTACCCTGTCCAAAGTTCTTCCTTTTAGCTAACAATAGTTCTTTTGCCATAATACATACCTGTTGCCTTTTTATCTTTTGCATGATATCTTTTGAGACAAAGGGAATGGTTTTTGTTGTTGTTTCCATGCCATGTTTGTGTGAACTCTTGAAGAACCCAATGGGGAATAATAACACTGAAGGTGGGGCTTGCTTCCAGCCCTTAGCTTTCCTTGTCATCTTTGCAGTACTTGCTGAAGTAATATGACAGGTAAGGCTAGCCAACTTGGACGTAAGGCTGTTTTCTTCACATCTGACGCTGGAGCTTGAAGTCCACAGCTCAGAGGGTAGGGCAGAAGGACAGATTTAAAGCTGGGAAAAACAAGGAGAAGTTGGAATTCAGCAGGACACACTGGAACTTTTATCAGTTCTCACTGCCTCCAGCTAGCTGGTGTGAGTGTCCTCACGACCAAAGGACCTGGCCCACTCCGTTCCAGAGCTAAGCATCCAGCTGGCCTAGGAGTCAGAGAAGTTGAAGCACATGCAGGGGAAGAAGGTAGGGCAGTTGCAGGCCTGGCCACTGCCCCATATTAATGAAGTGGGCCAGCAAATAAGCTACAATTTACATGAGCTACAGTAATACCTGTCCTGACCTTTCAAGCATAAAAAACACACTGGTGGCTGCTTCACTTCCTCCCTCCAAATATGACACAAGAAACATACAGGGAAGGGAAATGTCATTCAGCCTGCTCAAATTACACATTACAAAGCTACCACCCTTTCCAGGATCACACAGTCTAAAATTGTGACCCAACCACCAACACTCACTATCCTTCTCCCTTGTATTATTTTTCTCTATGGCATTAACTTTCTTTACATTTTACTTACCTTGCTTTCTCTACTGTCAGACTTGCCCCACATAAATGTGAGCTTCCTAAGGACAGGGGTCTTTGTCCACTGCTCTATGACCAGGGCCCAGAAGAGTGCCTGGCACATATAGACCCTCCGTGGATATTTGTTGAATAAGTGAATTATAGAAACATTCTGATGGACATTTTCAATAGATATTTAATTATGATAATTTGTCCCTAGGACAATCACATACAGATTTTCTAACTAAAACAAATGAGAATTAGAGGTATCTGTGATAAACCTATAATCTGTGAAATAATGAGACAGCTCAGAACTAAGGAGCTATAACTTATTCCCATTCTTTATCCCTTAGGAACAGGGAACAAATTTATAGAAAATAGTGAAGGAGCAAAAACATGTTTTGTAACCTCTTTCAGGTAATGTATGAAATGGTGAAGTTAAGGCTTTGTTAATGTAAAAAGGATTGCTTATCACCAGATTTCTCCCATTAAATTAGGCACTTGATAAATATACTTGGCTGCTATTGATGGCTATCTTGAACATTTCACCTTACCTTCCTTCCACTCTCTTTTCAAAATGAGCACAGTGCAGGGAGACCTGTGCTCAGGCATGATCGTGAGAAATGGAGATCAGAGCTTCCTTTTCCCCTGCACCTTGTTCAAAACCCCTTCCTCAAAGAAAACTCTTCCATCATCCAGTGGTAGCATGAATTTCTCCTTTTTAGAAAATCCTATTGTATAGGTTCATATACAACACATTTCTTCATGAATCTCTGTATGTATGTCTTACAAGCCCACTATAACAGTTAGGGTCCCAACACTAACCAACCAAACAGCACACACACATTGGGATAATTCCACGCCCTGGGCAGGATATAGAACCCCAAGAGAGAGTCTATGAATCTGGGCTAGCTAAGGATTGCTGCCACCTCCTTAGGCACAAAGAGAGGAAGTGGTTACCAGAAGGAGGGAGAGCTGTGGCCAGTGGATCTCCTTGAGATGAGCCAAGACTTTCTGTGATGGCCACCTTGTAAGGTGACCTCCCAGTGAGGTCACCAGGATCATAAATAGCCTGGTCTCATTCTCTTCCCCTCCTCTAATTTCTTGTCGCGACAACCCATCAGCTCACCCCAACCAGAAGCCAGGGACCACAGGAATTTGTTGATGGAATCTCTACTGGTGAGCTTCCTAGGACAGATGTCAAGCTGGGGAAGAGTACGTAATGAACCTGGAATGGCACTCCCAGTGAAAGCAGGAACTGGGTCTCCAACTTTCCTTTGTATTCCCCAGAGTACCTTTCACAGATGAATTATTAATTACATTGTATAGACACAATGTACAAGGTCCACTAACCTACCTCAAAACAGTCACACACAATGTCAGGTAGACCCCAGTCCGGCCAGTGGGAAGAATGACAGTTGGACTGGGATGACGCTAGTGAGACCTGAGATCCTCTCTCAAAAACCAGGAACCGGCCTGAAAGGCAAGGATCCTCCACTACGAGTCTTTTGTGGAGAAAAATGCAAGAGGAAGGCCCTGAAAGGGCTTCTGGACTATCGTTGGCTAGTTGGTATGCTGATCTGCAGGTGTCAGCCCTGTCCCCTAGGTGGGAGCCACGGAAATGGTGTCATGAATGCTCACAGCAATCAAACACTCCACTCCTACAGCTGTGTGCCTGCTGGTGAAATACTAAGGGGTGTGAATCCATGGACTGGGCCTCCCAGTGCAGCACCGGACCCTGGAAAACACCCCCGTCATAGCAAGACAGTGTTAAGCAGGGTCTTACAGCTTTATCTTATTACGTGTTACATTACTCTTTGAGCCTTATAACTTCATGTGCATGATTTATGTGTTGTGTTTAAATGTTGGTCGGTGACAGGTATAAAGGAAGATCAATGAAGAAAGGAGAAAGGTCCCTGAGAACTTTGGAACTTAATTTTTTAAATGTCAAGCTAAGGAAATCAGAGAGGGCCGCTAGGAACATGGCATATATCTTAAAGACCAATTAGCATTTTACATGCCTTTTATTAAATGGATACCTCCTTTAACTAGCTATATTGCTTTCACTCAACAGCCTAATAACCCAGAAAGTAGTAAAACTAAATGCCTACCTTATTGATTAGCTGTCAAAAATATTATAATATTTCACCTTTCTCATAAAATATGTGCTAAAATTTTATTAGGACATTAATACACAAATTTACCTTTCCAGTGGGATGTGTTATGAATCCCAAACAGCACGCTTCCTTCGGTCTTATCAAAAACAGTGTTCTGGTACAGAACTACAGAAAAAAAACATATAAATATAGCAATTTTCATAAATGAGGATTTTTTCCGTGAGCCTTTCACATATGTTCTTAGTTCTCTTACTAGGGTTTTAAAATAGCATAATTTCTGCATGATCCTTTGAAGATCTTAAAGTAAGAAAGAAACCATATAAATATATATTAAACAGAGCTCATTTTTTCATTCCTGGAAACATGATAAAAGCAAAAATTACTGTGAAGCAATCACGTTTTTCTCCCAGAGGGTAAGGGCCCTGTTTTATTTACCCTTGGGTTCCTAAAGTTGAAGCTAACGCCTGGCATAGCATAAGTGTTTTAGAAATGTTTTAACCACCTATATACCACATATTCTAAATATGTAGTTATATACCTCTCTTGTCATTAGAATCCATGCGCTAAGAATTGTCAAATGTCTACAAGTGTACTACACCCAATGCTTACTCCAAAACATGTGGAATGTCTGTGGTGTATCTTACTAATTAGAATGCTTTCAGCTTCTAGGAACAGAAAGCCTTGTCTTAATCTTCCGAAACAACAGAAAAATTGATTCTCACGTGATAAGCAGTCATGACATAGGGTGGGTTCGGGACTGGTGAAGTTGGCAGCTCAGTGACATTTCCAGGGATGCAAAGATTCTTTGCATCTCTCTGTTTTGCCCCCTTGCTACATCAGGCTCAGGCTAACTCCCCCACCACAGTTAATTGGAGAAATGAATACAAGGTTCAGAGACAGGAAAAACAAAGCAAAGTCCCTTTTCTTCCCTGAGTCTCTTTTTAAATTTCCCAGAATTCACCCATTACATACCTCGCAAGCTTCTCCTCAAGTCTCAAGGGCCAGAAGTGTGTGTGTGTGCGTGTTTTAAGAAAACTACATCTTAATTATATCAGAAACAATTGTCCTCCTACGTTCTAATAGAGCAATCAAATTTAATTGGAAGTAACAGGTGCATTATAACTCAAGATGGGAAAGCTATGTTTTAAACTGAGGGTCAGTGGAGGCTCAGAGGGGGGTGGGGGATGGGGTAACTGGGTGATGGACATTAAGGAGGGCATGTGATGTAATAAGCACTGGGTGTTATATAAGACTGATGAATCACTGACCTCTACCTCTGAAACTAATAATACATTATATGTCAATTAATTGAATTCAAATTAAAAGTAATTATGGTTATCATGATGACCTCTGAGTAACGTATACAATTGTTGAATCACTATATTGCACACCTGAAACTAATATAACACTGTATGTTAACTGTACTGGAATTAAAATACAAAAAAAAGGTAAATTCGATCCTGAAACAGTATGCATTAAAGACGTTTATACAAAAGATAAATTTGCATTTGCAAAAGAAAATGAAAAAGAAAAAAAGTAAAGGAATTATGGTGGTTATTATTACAATATTGTGTAGCCATTAGCCATATTTGTGTGGAATTATATTTATTTCTTTGTAAAAATGTTCAGGGTATAACACTAAATGAAAAAACGGGCCACGGGGTAGTATGGAAATTACAATAACGTTTTGTTACACATGAAGATGAATAACATCAAAATGTTAACGATAATTTTATCTAGGTGATATAACTTAGAGTGAGGTTTTTTCCACCTGTTTTCCAGGTTTTCATTTATGAACATGCACTGACTCGATAAATAATGAGGGTTGTTAAAGTCATCAACCCTGATTTTGAAGTTTTGCTATAATACCATCAACCATTTATCAAGTGCTACCATTTGCCAGCTGATACACTAAGCACTTGACGTATGTTTTTTCAGTTAAGCCTTTCAGTGTTCCCATAGGTTAGGCAATGCTACTTTCTCTGTTTTCTCCCCAGGCTATAAAATGGATTTGATGGAAGTTAAACATCTTAGCCAAGATACACACTACTAAGAGTGTATCTAACTACTACGTGGTTCACCCTGAATTCGATCCAAAATAGTCTGACTCAGAGTCTGGTCTTCTAAGCACTGATGCTATTATGTCTACAAACATAGGCAGTTAAAAGCGAGTTGAATATGGCAGAAAATCAATGAATTAGATCACAAAACTTTGGGGGAAATATAAATGGATAAACAGAACCGTATCAAGAAGGCAGATTAACTGCTGGAAACTATCTTCTTCTCCAGGAGTAGCTTGGAAAAGCACATAATTATACAGAGAGAAAATAATATATCTTGAAGAAAACTGGAAAAGAATATTAGCTGCTACCAGTGAAATATTGACAATTCCCTCCAAGAAAGAGAGCAGATAGCCTATAATTCAAAATATGTTCATCCGGAAACACAAAGACAGCGATTCAGAAAAGTGGGTGTGGTTCTCAGTGACACTAAGCTCCGAGGCAAAGAATATAAAATTAAGGGAGAAGCTTTAGCCGCTGCACTAAGCAGCAAGCACAGTGAGCGGTTAGAGACTTGCATTCAGATCTACTGGGTGAGAAATGCCCCCGCCCACTTTGAGGTATTTCCATCCAGCAGGTGCTCCAGTGCCGGACGCAGGAGGACGCCATATCCAGAAGACAACTGCTATTGCACTCGGATGTTTCGTCTCTTGCTCCAGACCACTGCAGAATTTAACAGCTTAGACATAATTCTTTGGCCTGACCAGGCTCAGTGAGGCAGTTCTGTTGCGGCTCTCGCTTGGAATTGCTCACGCATCTGCAGTTACATGGTAGCGCGGGGAACCGTGCAGGAAGCTTCAGCCACACGTCCGATGCCCGAGCAGGGAAGTCTGGAAGGCTGGAACCCTTCTCATTTGCCCTACCTGAAGTCCGCTTTCTTTTTCGAGAAGTTACCTTCCCAATGTGCAGGACCCTACGTGGAACGAGCTAGGTGCTCACGGGCAGGTGAGTAATCCAAACTACACTGGATCCCCACCCCCTACCTTTGGGGAATGTGATTCGTGAGTGAGGTGGTACCAGAAGGGAAAATACCTTCCCATCCCGGACATGGGCTGTCTAGTCCACAGCTACACATTGTGGGGCGGGCCCGGGGCCACAGCTGGGCAGCAGGGATATAGCCCAGAGGACAGTGACGACAGGTCATCGGCCCATCACTGTATCTGACAATGTCCCAAGAGGCTCTTCTTTGTCCATCTCTGCCTTGGAACAATCCAGAGAAGGGGATTCTGAGAAAGAGAGCTCTCAAAGAAATAACACGCCATCAGAGTTTTTAAGAAAAACATGGAGATGATATACATGAACACATCAGAACAGGGCCTGGCCTATAGTTAGTGTTTACTAAAAACTCATTTATTTATCACTGTGGTCATAAATCAAATGACCTGTGCTAATAGTATTTAGACTTGAAGTCACTGTTTATGACCATTTTAAACACGTGAATTGCTGGCAGTGAAAGGTACTGCCTCTTCGCTGTATCTCTTCCTTTGAACATATTTGGAAACTGTTTATATGAACAAGGTAACTGTTAATTTAGTTAAATAACAAAAATAGTGCATACGTCTTGCGCATTTCTCGTGTTGAGATTTACTTTTACAAGGCTTGTAATTGAATCTCTCCTTTTAAAAATAAGAACAATCTTAATATTTTTTGAGGGTGGCTTTTACAATTTAATGTAATGCTCTTTTAAGTATTCTTACACAGAATTTTTCTGTGCTGTATTTATTTTATTTCGTTTTTCAGTGTTACAGTTGACTCACAAACAAACGTTCCCAATAACTCAATGATTCTCTTTTTTAACAGCTCTATTGAGTTAATGATTCACATGCCATACAATTCACCCATTCAAAGGGTACAATTGAAAGTTTATAATTCGGGGGTGCCTGGGTGGCTCAGTAGGTTAAGCATCCAACACTTGATCTCAGCTCAGGTCTTGAGTTTCAGGGTCATGAGTTCCAGTCCCACGTCCCATCCCTCCATGGGCATGGAGCCCACTTAAAAAAATACACATATATGGAAGTATATAATTCAGTGGTATATGGAAGTATATAATTCAGTGATGGTTGTGCAACCATCATCACAATCAATATTTAAACATTTGCATCACCCCAAAGAAACCCCACGTTCCTTAATCAAGTGAGTCTTATAAATCAAAAGAGTTAAATATATAGGTAAGATAAATCTTAAATTCTCTTAATTGTTCTAAGTGTACTCTTTACAAATTTAGTAAGATTTTCACTTAAAATCACAAATATAAAACAGTTATTCACTTATGTTAAATTGGAATCATGGGGCCCTCCTAATAGGCCAAATTATCTGAAATATTAAAAATATCTAAATATAGATTATTCCTGGGGCACTTAGGTGGCTCAGTCGGTTAAGCATCCCACTCTGGATTTCGGCTCAGTTCGTGATCTCAGGGTCATGCAGTCGAGAGCACTGTATCAGGCTCCATGCTCAGCACAGAGTCGCCTTGAGATTCTCTCTCTCCCTTTCCCTCTACCCTGCCTCCCACTCATGCTCTCTAAATAAATAAATAAGTAATCTTTAATTAATTAATAAGATTAATTAAGATTATTCCTTAACAAAAAATATTTTAATAATATGAATTATCTACTTCATCATTTCTACATTTAATTCCAAATCTTTCCAGAGGTCAGAATACACCTGCCACTAAAGAAACGTTGTTATGCAAACAAGCGTACTTGGGGATTTGCTTTCTAGAGCAAATTTGAGAATGTATTTTTTCATCTAGATGAAGTTGCTTATCAACAAGAGACTTTGGCCAGGGTTTGAAGTCTAGAACCAGAGACACCCAGAACAACTCTTCTCATAACCATGAATAAGGAGCTAAGCCCATGTGTATGGGTACTGTAACAAGAAAATTGGCTGTTGGAGCCTAGTGGCAGCCAAAGTGGGGGGTTTGGGATAACCTAGAAGAGAGAGGGGCCCAAGCATTATGATGGCAGGCAGAGGCTGGAGAGAAAGCTGTACAAGAGATTTTATATGATGAAGGTAGCTGAGGAATTTTAGGACAAGAATGGCTAATATCCTGAGCTGTAATTATCCTCTGGTGCTTCCCAGAAGGGGTGAGATAGTCTTACATGTGAAGCCCAGAAGTAGGACAAGTGATGTAAGGAACCAGGAGAATCTATAGGCACAGACAGCAATAGGAGCAGATGCAGAAGCACCCTGGAAGCTTCTCCCCCAGATGGGCTTCTTAGGGGGGACCTCTGGACTGCCGGAACTAGGCGCTTGGGCCATGTTATTTGGCTACTAAAGGAAAAGGAGACTCCAGAAGGACAGAAGGCTAGGAAGCCCCCAGCCGCAGAGGCTTGGGCCAAAGGAGGATGTAGCTACATGCTTTTTAAAGAAAGCTCTACTCAGGAGAAGAGACCATGGGTCATTTTCCTACATTGTTCCTAAGAAGACTAAGTGGTAGAGTATCTCATTTTGCTGAGTTCCAGAATTCTCCAGTTGCATTCCGCTATTCAGCACCTCAGCAGCCAGAGAAGGCTTCCCAGATCCTCTTTTTCAACCAACCCTCATGAAAGGAGGTATCAGCCTCTCATGTCATGAGGGAGGAAATGAATCATTTGACTGCTCTGGCACCAAGTGCTCTTGATTTGTCTCAGAAACTCCAAGGATTTTTTAAATTTTGGCCTAAGTAAGCAGAATGTTCTGCTAATTTTTCCATGAGGGTTGTTTGTTTATCTTCATAACTCTCTGATTCGACTTAAGATTTAAAAATAGTGTTTTATAGGGGACTATGATTATGAGTCCCCAAGCAACTGATCTCTTTAAAGTGGCTACTCGCCATCACAAAGGTGCAAAAATTGGGCTTCGTTTCCCACTTTCCATGATGATGATGCATTAGCCCTTTTTATCTAAACCAGGCCCTTTGGGTTGGCTCTTTGAGCCCTCAAGTATAACCAGTGTTTAGAGAACCAGTGTTACTCTACTTCCTTTTATTTTCACCTTTGCCCAGGTGTGTTATTAGTGAGGGGATGCATAAGAGGAAGGGTGTGTGGTGCTTCATGACATTGTGTCCGGGCTGCTGGAAGCTCATTTGGTCAAACCACCATGGCCTGTCCTGGCTCTCCCTGGCACGTTGTCCTCACCCAGAAAGAGAAGTCACTGAACAGTTTGGTAAGAGAAGTTGAAAAAATGTGAGTGGCAGTTAGGAACTGTTCCAGTTAACCACAGTAAACAGTTAAATTTACCACAACTTCAACTTGGGCGCCATTTTATAGCCTGCTCAGTGGGGGGATCCCTGTTACTGACAGACTCGACAGCCCACTGAAAGTGTTGCTTCACAACCACTTTGGAGATAGATGTGGGTAGATAATGACATGAAGGGGAACATATTTTTTCTGCGCAAGAGAGAAGAAAAGTTCATGCAAGATTGAGCAGAGCTATTGTAATAAGTTTGCTTTTTTCTTTTGTCAAGGAGCACAGCATCCTCTGCACTGACTCTTCTCATACCAAAAAAGCCTTTCCGCATGAAATGGAGAGATTCTTTTGTGCCTCCGTGTAGACCATTTCAACTAGAGGGTGAAAATCTAGAACATGGCATTCCTTACATAGAAAGGAATTTCATTTTGATATTGCATCTCAACTGTCCTGTGAAATATCCCCATTTTTTTTTTTTTTGCAACACTATGGTATGATGAGCAGCTTTCTACTTGAAAACATTTTTAGGGTTTTTTTCATATCTTTATGTAATCGTGCATGTGAAGTTAAGTGAGTAAATATGGTGTTACAATTGAATTGCGTGCCCTCAAGATTCATATGCTGAAGTCCTAACTCCCAGTTCCTCAGAATGTGACCTTAATTTGGTGATAGGGTCTTTACAGAGGTTAAAGCAAGTTCATTAAGGTGGGGCCTAATTCAGTAAGGCTGGTTTTCTTATATTAAGGGAAGATTTGGATACAAAGGTACACACATCCAGAGAATGCCATGTGAACATGAAGATGGCTATGTACAAGCCAGGGAGAGAGGCCTGGAACAGAATTTCCCTCATAGCCCTCAGAAAGAACCAATCCTGCCGACACCTTGATTTGAGACTTCTAAGCTTCTGGAACTGAGACAACAAATCTCTGTTGTTTGAGTTACCCAGTCTGTGGTACTTTGTTACAGCAGTGCTAACAAACTAATACATATGGCTAAACAATAAGCTTTCCTCCACGTCCAACCAAAAAGAGGCCATAATTTGGGGTTTCTGCTCCACAAATTACAAACTCAAATGCTGGCAGGTAATCCAAAGCAGTGAATCTAGCTGGATGGACTCCTTGGGGTAGTTACATGAGATTGAGGCCCATGAGAAAGTAGACAGTATCCAGCTCTAGCCAGTTGTTACCACACAGAAATATAGGCCAAGCACCCCCAGATCATCTGACTTTTTTAAGAGAAACTCAAAATGCAGATTTTTTTTCAAATGTAAAAATCCCTGTTTTCAAATATTGACAACTAGTTGAGGAAGTTTCAATATTTTCTTGGCCAACACCTCATGGGCCAAATAAAATTTGCATGATATCCAGTTTTGCTTACAACTTAGTGGTATTTTGAGGAGGGATTACCCAGGATGCTCCCAGAGTGTGAGAGGATGGAGCCGGGGATTTCATTTCTCCAAAAACCTCATTTCCAAAGCCACCTTGAACTGAAGGAGGACTGTGTAAGTAGTTCTGACCAGTGGAATGTGACCAGTGGAAATGCAGTGTGTCACCACTGTGCTGAAATTGGCAAATATCTGGATGCTTTTGGCTTATTGTCATCCCCTTCCAGAACAACCTTGGAGGTACATACTGACCTTGCCAATTTAAGAGGTCAGATTTTACTGACAAGGGCAAGGCGAAGAAAATTGCGAGCTATTCACATCTGGGATCCTTCTCCCTGACGCTGACATTGAAAGAGCGAGTGAGAAAAGCGGGGGGCGGGAAATTGCCAAATATTAAGATAGAGAATCGGGGTGCAGGTTTCCAACTACCTCTTCTCAATCTTGAGGAACAAGAGAAACGTGAATTAGGGTCAAACTCCCAGTTCCATCTGGGAAGGGTACGCAGGATGCAATAAGTGGAAGGTATCAGGTGTCTCTTCCTGGAGAACATCCAGGAACAATTTGCTACCCTTTCTGCGTTCATTCCCCACAAGAGGGACCACTCAGGAACACGCAGCATATATATTGATGGTTTAGGAATCCATTTGCCTTTTGCCCACTCCTTTTTCCCACTAGAGATGGTGTGGGATAATGGCTAAGAAGTACAATTTGCACTTCCTTTTTTTTTAACTCCAAAATTATACCATCCACATAATCATTATAAAATTCTAACTGAATAATCTTATCAGTCATTGTTGTACTTCTAACATCTCATTGGTTACAGGACTTAATGAAGTAGTAACATCATTAGAAATGGAACATACTCGGGGCGCCTGGGTGGCTCAGTCGTTAAGCGCCTGCCTTCAGCTCAGGTCATGATTCCAGGGTCCTGGGATCGAGCCCCGCATCGGGTTCCCTGCTCGGCAGGAAGCCTGCTTCTCCCTCTCCCACTCCCCCTGCTTGTGTTCCCTCTCTCACTGTGTCTCTCTCTGTCAAATAAATAAAATCTTTTGAAAGAAAGAAAGAAAGAAGGAAGGAAGGAAGGAAGGAAGGAAGGAAGGAAGGAAGGAAGGAAGGAAGGAAGGAAGGAAGGAAGGAAGGAAGGAAGGAAGGAAGGAGGAAATGGAACATACTTTCTGGATGCTAGCAAATGCCACAGAAAGGCCTTGCTCCTTCTTTGGCCTTGCAAGTTGACCTTTGGGCTTTTTCAAAATTCCCATTCTCACCTGGGTTTAAACAGCTGGGTCTTATGACTCTTAGATGAATACATATTAACTAACTTTTGCCTGCTTACCGAGTATCTTTTACTGCTTACATGAGAGTTTATGTCCAACATTATCCTCTCTGTCACCCTTAAAGCCTTTGCTGACTATTCCCTGCCCCCCCCACCATGATCTCTTCACCCAAAACCTCCCTAAACAAGCCCCAATCTCATTAAGCTGACTTCCCAGCTTTTCCAAATTTTTAAGCCTTCACATATTACAAATTTCATTTTGTAAATTTCTTTTTTTATGTATAAGTTTAATTACCTTATTTAGTCATCTCTACACCCAACGTGGAGCTTAAACTCATGACCCCAAGATCAAGGGTCAAATGCTCTTCCACTGAACCAGCCAGGTGCCCCTGTAAATTTCTTGAGAGCAAGAACCATAGTGTATTCATTGGCTTATCCCAAGTACCTACTATATATAGTAGTCTTCTATATTTAATTGATCACATCTCTATCATTTTAAATTATTTACATGTAAATATAATGATTTATTGTGATACTTTCCTCATTTCCACATGTCAAAAATAAACCTTTTGTTTGGAAATAAATAAGCTTATTTAGTTAGGGACTGGCATACATAAACGTGGAAACTGGTTCTACCTTTGCATCTATATCTGTTAGTTGATGTTTATTTTTTATTGTAACACTTGACAAAGCTAATGGCATTAGACAATTATATTGTTTGGATCTTTTAACCATGTGACTGTTTATCTCACATGTTTACACTCAAGAACTAGTAGTTGCAAAGTCAAATAAGCAAGCAATGTAGATTGTTATCTACAGAAAGAATTCATCTAGAACACAGGATGTTATAGAAACAGAAGGTGAGTACATTTAATTACTGTAGACTTTCCTCACTCAGCTGGAAATTTCCCTTTGTCATTTAAACATGAACAGACTAAATTTTGCATAAATGAAAACATTTTAATCTTCAGCTCTGATGCAACTCAAGAACATTGTGTTTCATACATTGCTGCACTGTTCTCTATACTTCTGAATAGATTCTCTTGTCAAAAACTGATCATAATCTCCCAATGGCTTTTGTTGGCTCTGTGAACTTCGCTGATCTAAAATGTCTCATGTTTTTGCTCTTCTCTTTTTTTTTAATTTTTCTTTTTGAGTAATCCCTACCCCACTGTGGGGCTCGAATTTCCAACCCCAAGATCAAGAGTCATATATGTTACTGACTGAGCCTATAGGCACCCCTGTTTTTGCTCTTCTTTGTGCTTTCGAATTTTCCTAATGGGTATTTGGTGGGCACTTTAGGCACACCCTCATGATCTATTTACCAAAATGCCCTGGTAGTTTGGGAGTGGTTGGAGAGTTCTCAAGGCAGGGAGGTAATCAGGAAGATAATGGTAGGGTAGGGAGCAGAGGATGTGATGTAAGATCAGATAAGAGGTACACCTTCAAGGGTTTGCAATGGGGATGCTGGACAGTCGCACAGAGCCAGGGAAGTCAGTGAAAAAATACACTATGTAGAAGATAGTAGATCAGAGCCCAGTCCCCAGGAAATGGCTGGCAAGAATATCACAGAAAGCTGGCTAGCAAAGGTTCAAGGTGACTTTCTCCTTGGGGGAATGGCCAAGGATGAACATGAGCTGTAGAGACCCAGGCACAAGGAGGTCAAGCAATCCTCCTGCCATCTCCCCAGAAGTCATTAAAAGGCCTGACAACATGACTGACTGTCAAGAATAGCACAGCCATGGGGCACCTGGGTGGCTCAGTCGTTAAGCGTCTGCCTTCGGCTCAGGTCTTGATCCCAGAGTCCTGGGATCGAGCCCCGCATCGGGCTCCCTGCTTGGCGGGAAGCCTGCTTCTCCCTCTCCCACTCCCCCTGCTTGTGTTCCCTCTCTTGCTGTGTCTCTCTCTGTCAAATAAATAAATAAAATCTTAAAAAAAGAAAAAAAAAAAAACACAGCCACCGGGCCCAGGGCATCTAAACTCTACAGAGTAGAAACTCAAGCGATTTTTCAAATTCCCTATTAGCAGGGAAAAATCTAATGCCTAATCACCTCTGTTTATTGAAGAGGGATGGAGCAATCTACAAATGACAGCGTCCTTAGAGCAAACAGCTAGGATGGAGTTAGAAGTAGGACAGAGAACTGGTAATTCTCATACAAGTGCTTACCGGAGTGAAAAGGGTCCACTCAGTAGGACTTTACACAAATTCGTTAAAATTATGAAGTGTTTTTTTACCGGAGTATAATTCACATACAATATCCTATTAGTTTCAGCTGTACATCATAGTGATTCAATATCTTTATACATTACAAAATGATCCCCATGATAAGCCTAGGTACCATCTGTTACCATACAGTTATGACAATATTATTGACTGTGTTCCCAATGCTGTACATTACATCCCCATGACTTACTTATTTTATAACTGACAATTTACATCTGCCCTCCCCCACCTCTGCACTCTGGGAACCAACAATTTGTTTCCTGTATCTATGTCTGTTTTTGTTTTGTTTTGTTTGTTCATTTGTTTTGTTTTTTAGATTCAGCATATAAATGAAATCATATGGCATTTGTCTTTCTATGTCTGATTTTTTTCACTTGGCATCATACCCTCTAGGTCCATCCATGTTTTCACAACTGGCAAGATCTCATCTTTTTTTGTGGCTGAGAAATACACCTGTGTGTGTTTGTGCATATAGATGTAGATACAGATACGGATATAGATATAGATATAGATATAGATATTTTGTGTATATCTCAACACAACTTCTTCTTTATCCATTCATCTATTGATGCTTAGAGTTGCTTCCCTATCTCGGGTATTGTAAGTAATGCTACAATGAACATGTGCATGTATCTCTTCAAATTGATGTTTTCATTTTCTTTGGAGAAATACCCAGAAGTGGAATTACTGGATTCTATGGTATTTCTGTTTTTAGTTTTTTGAGGAATGTTCACCCCTTTTCCATAGTGACTGCACCAATGTACATTCCCACCAATATTAAGTTGTGTAAGTTCTTTACATATTTTGGCTATTAACTGCTTATCAGATGTATGATATGCAGGTTACCTTCTTCCATTCAGTAGGTTGCCTCTTCGTTTTGCTGATGGTTTCCTTCGCTGTGCAAAAAGCTTTTTATTTTGATGTAGTCCCAATGGTTTATTTTAGCTTCTGTTGCCCTTCTGGAGGATACTGGTCCCAAAAAACATTAAGACCAATGTCAGAGAGCTTTCTGCCTTTGTTTTCTTCTAGGAGTTTTATAGTTCCAGGTCTTACATTCAAGTCTTTATCCATTTTGAATGTATTTTTGTATATTGTGTATGATACTGGTCCAGTTTCATTCTTTTCCATGTAGCTGTGCAGTTTTCCCAAACACCATTGATTGGAAAGACTTATGCCTCAGTGGGTGAGTGTGTGTGTGTGCGTGTGTGTGTGTGTTTGGGGGGGGGTCCTATATTTTCTAATTTGTATGCACAGAGTTCAATTGTGTTGGTATATTAATTTTTTAAAGTTATTATTTTCATGTAAGTCTCAAGGAAAATGGTACAATGGGAAAATGAGTAGTACAGAGAAGATACGCCTTAAGGTCCAGTACATTTTCTAGATGGGGACTTCCAGTTAATCTCTGAGCTTTCTAGAAGAGTTTCAAAGGAAGCTCATTTAATTACTAATTCATAAGATCCATAAGATAAAAACAGCTCAGTTTACAAGTGCATTCTTAGTTCCATTTTTTTCAAGCAGAGAAGCAGAAGCATTAATTGCCCAAAGTCCCGTGGCTAATGTGCGTCAGAAATGAGAATGATGCCCTGCTATCCACTATCCAAACACATTCATCCCTTCATTATAAAGTGGTTGTTCAAAAGAAGATGAGGTGGGGCGCCTGGCTGGCTCAGTGGGTTAAAGGATTGACTCTTGGTTTTGGCTCAGGTCATGATCTCAGGGTCATAGGTCGAGCCCCTCGGGCTCCACACTCAGGGGGGGAGTCTGCTGGATATTCTCTCTCTCTCTCCCTCTGCCCCTCCCCCCACCCACATGCACTCTCTCTCTCAAATAAATAAATAAAGCCTTTAAAAAACAAACAAAAGAAGATGAGGTAAGGACAGAAAACATGGAGGCGGTGTCTTTTGAGTTTGACTAGAAGAGAGGACCCAATTTTAGCAATGTGGGAAAGAAACAGAAAAGACATTCAAAGCAGGAGCACACATGCAGGAGTAGAAAAACAAGATCAGGGAAAATAAGCTGTTTGTTGAGCGTTATTGTTCTGGGTACCCAGCTTCTGTGAAATGTAAACACTCCTTGCCCATTGATTTAACACATTAAAATTTTTCCATTAAAAACTGGTTCTAGGGACGCCTGGGTAGTTCAGTCGGTTAAGCTTCTGCCTTCAGCTCAGGTCATGATCTCAGGATCCTGGGATCAAGTCCCACATCAGGCTCTTTGCTCAGCGGGGAGCCTGCTTCTTCCTCTGCCCCTCCCCTACTCATGCTCTTTCTCTCTCTCTCTCCGACAAATAAATAAATAAAATCTTTAAAAAAATAAAATAAAATAAAAATAAAAATTGTTCTAAATATGATTAAACATCACAAAAAACATTTTCATTGGAGATAACAGTAGTTAGTAGTACTTACTTCACAGGATTTTGGGGAAGATTAACTGATATAACATGTAAAATAATTAGCAGCTAGCTGGCACACATAAGCACTCAGTAAAAATTAGTTGTTATGTGGACGCCGGGTGGTTCGGTCAGTTAAGCATCTGCCTTCAGCTCAGGTCATGATCCCAGGGTCCTGGGATCGAGTCCCGCAATAGGCTCTCTGCTCAGCAGGGAATCTGCTTCTCCCTCTGCTTGTGCTCTCTCTCTCCGACAAATAAATATATAAAATTTTTAAAAAATTAGTTATCATTATTTTAATTATTATTAAGCCAATATAGTTCCTTCTCTAAATGCATCATTTTAAGAGCATTTTTTAAATATCATTAAAGTTTTCTTTCTTCCTTTCATCCCTCTCCCTCCTTTCCTTCTTTCTTCTTCCTCCTTCTTCCTTCATTCCTCTTTCTTTCCTTCCTTCCTTTCTTCCATCCCCTCCTTCCTTCTTTTTCTTCGTTCTTTCTTTTTAACCTTATTTTTCTGGAGGAAATGGTCTGGACTTCATTATTTGAAGTAGAAAGTGGCGGGGCACCTGGGTGGCTCAGTTGGTTAAGTGGCCAACTCCTGGTTTTGGCTCAGGTCATGATCTCAGGGTCCTGAGATGGAGCCCCATGTCGAGCCCCATGTGGATCCCCACATCAGGCTCCACACTCAGTGGGGAGTCTGCTTGAGGATTTTTCCCTCTCCCTCTCATTCTACCCCTCTCCCAGCTCCCACTCACACAAACACGCACACACACACACTCTCTCTCTCTCTCTTTATAAACAAATAAAGTAGAAAGTGACTGTAGAAATTTCAGTTTACACTCTTCAGGAAGACAACCAAATGGGAAGCCAATGAAGAAAGAGGCAAATCATTGAAAGTGGCTATTAACTCCCACTACACATAAACCTAGGTCTTTATCCAGAGCCTTAGGTTTTGAACATTATCAAAGAGCACTTATTTGAAAAACACAAAGGAATCCATTTGATGTAAATTATGACAAAAACAGAATGATACTTGAATACTCAGAGATCTCAAAGGCATAAAACTACTTATCAGCTGATTGAAGACCTAACTTTCTAGTTTCAGAAGTGGAGCCAAAATGGGCTTTTCTCTTCTGGAGCAGTGATTCTCCAAATGTGATATTCTAAACAAAAGCATCAGTATTATGGAGATGTTTTTAGAA
This sequence comes from Neomonachus schauinslandi, assembly GCF_002201575.2. Lineage (NCBI taxonomy): Eukaryota > Metazoa > Chordata > Mammalia > Carnivora > Phocidae > Neomonachus > Neomonachus schauinslandi. The sequence continues at coordinate 15,688,269 of NC_058409.1, forward strand.
AAGCATATTCTTGGCCTCACCTGAGATCATTTGAATCAGAAAGGCTGGGAGTGGAGCCCAGAAATCTGTGTTGCGGCACATGGGTCACTCAGTCGGTTGGGCGTCTGCCTTCAGCTCAGGTCATGATCCCAGAGTCCTGGGATCGAGTCCCGCATCGGGCTCCCTGCTCGGCAGGGAGTCTGCTTCTCCTTCTCCCTCTGTTGCTCCTGCTCTCTCTCGCTGTCTCTGTCTCTCTCAACTAAATACATACGATCTTAAAAAAAAAAAAGAGAGAAGAAATTTGTGTTTGGTCAAGCTCTCCAGGGGACTCTGGTGCACACTCAAGCTTGAGAACCACTATTGTCTGTAAGTTGACTTTTACACAAAGACAGAGTCCCACAGAGAGTGAAAAAAGCATAAACAAAATGATTGTCATCTCCCATGCTCTCATGACCAAGTGAGAGAGAAAGGAAAGGATTATCAGCCAAAATGTATCTGGAAGTTAGTTTCTCCAGTCACCATAGGCAAGTGGAGGAGATGGGTGGGTGAAGACATTCATGTAGTCAACCCTTGCCCCAACAAACAAGGTCAACATGAACTAGTAGTGCCCATGACAATGGCAGCATGAACTGGGTATGACCTCTAATGCATTATGCTGTCCCAGAGGGGATGGTCATTGTGCCCTCCCTCCCAGGGGGCTGGCTGGATGTAGACCTCTTATTGACATGGGTAGGAATGCCCAGTCACATCAATGGGAGCCAGGCATTCATTCAGGCAAGGGGCTGCCAGGGGAATGGAACTCTCCAATTCTTTTATTATTTATTTTTTTTAAGATTTATTTATCGGGGCACCTGGGGGGCTCAGTTGGTTAAGCGTCTGCCTTCAGCTCAGGTCGTGGTCTCAGGGTCCTGGAGTTGAGCCCCGCATCAGGCTCTCTGCTCAGCAGGGAGTCTGCTTCTCTTCTCCCTCTGCCCCTCCTGCTGCTCTCTCTCTCCCTCTCTCCTTCTTATTTATTTATAAATAATTTATTTGTTTATTTGAGAGAGACAGAATCCTCAAGCAGACTCTGCACTGAACGCAGAGCCTGTTTCGGGTCAACGCAGAGCCTGTTTCGGGTCTCAGTCTCACGACCCTGAGATCATGATCTGAGCTAAAACCAAGAGTCGGTTGCTTAAGCGACTGTGCCACCCAGGTGGCCCCCCCTCCAATTCTTCTAAAACATATACAGCAGTTTCCCTTATCTGTAGGGGGATAAGTTCCAAGAAGCCCAGTGGATGCCTGAAACTACTGAAAGTTCTGAAGCCTATATATAATCTATATTTTTCCTATACATATGTACCTACCTAGGATAAAGTTTAATTTATAAATTAAGCTGATAAGAGATTAACAGCAATAACTAATAATAAAATGGGATAATTATAACAGTATACTGTAGTAAAATTTATGTGAATGTGGTCCCTCTCTCAAAATATCTTACTGTCCTGCACTCAGCCTTCCTCTTCTGCTGATGTAAAGTGATAAAATGCCCACATGATGCGATATAGGAGGGGAATAGCATAAGCACTATGACTTAGCGTTAGGCTACTATTGACCTTATAATGATATGTTGGAAGGAGTATCATCTGCTTTCAGACCCACATTTGTCTTCAGTAACAGCGGAAAGCAAAATCAGGGACAAAGGGGGACTAAAAATCAGTAACCCACTGACATTTTAAAAAGATCATTGGTACCCAAACTTAAATTGCTATATTTAATCTAGTTTTATCAGACTGTTTTATATCTAAAGGCTTCAAATACTTTGTGAGTCTGGCATCAAAGACAGAGAGGCTCATTATAATTGCTACTTACAGGGCACCTGGGAGGCTCAGTCAGGTAAGTGCCTGACTCTTGGTTTCAGCTCAGGTCACGATCTCAGGTGGTGAGATGGAGCTCCGCATTGGGCTCTGGGCTTAGCGTGGACTCTGCTTAAGATTCTCTCTCCCTCTCCTTCTGCCCCTCCTCACTTCCATGCACTCTCTCTCTCTGTCTCTCCCTCTCTCTCAAAAACAAACAAAATAATAATTGCTATTTACCTGGAGGACCTTAGCCCCACAAAAATAGACAACTGTAATAAAAGAATGTCCCCACAATCACATCTTCATGGAGTTTAAAAATTGTGAGAAAAAAATTATTAGTATAGACTCTATCAATTACAATACAGTTTCTCAGATTCTTAGGGCCATTTTATATACTTTATTCATGAAACATCATATCATTATTAAATATAAGGAAGACTTAGGTTTTTTTATTTAATTAGAATATTCCTTTAAATGTGGAGGGCAACAGGGAATGATATGTAAAGCCTGCTTCTTCATTGGTAAAATGATAACTTTAATATAAAAACACTGAAAAATAAGACGTTCTCATTATGGACACTGAGTAATGAACAACAGTGTCACAATCTAGCTCTGTAAATAACATATTGACTGTATGTATAATATTCTTTTTCCTTCTATGCAAATATTTTCCATTTATGCTCTGTTTGCCAAGATAAAACCATTTTTAAATGACTTCCTTAAAATAACACCGTCTTCTTTATTTTTTCTAAGCCCTATATTTACTTTCAACTAAAGATATTTTTAAGGCTTTAGGCCTCACTACAGATTAGTTTAGGAAGGGGTTGATGATGGCATAAAGAAAAATTTTTAAATTTTATAAAAAACTACCAAATGTATGGAATTTCTTCTGATTCTTGTTTGCTGGCAGGGTGGTTTCCAAAAAAAAAAAAAAAGTGTTATGCAAATGTATGGAAATTGTTCTATAATAGAAGGACAAATGTCTATGTTCTGTATATACAATGTTTCTTTTTCGTGAGGATGATTCTGACCAGGAGCTCACTCCAACAGGAGGAATTAAGTTTCTCAGTAAACTCAGGGCTCTTTTGAGAATTTACTCATCTAATAATGGTGCTTTGAAAGAAAATATAACTCCCATTCAAATGTCAACATCAGATGTACTGCTTTTAGGGATGATTTAAGTGTGATATAAAAATGGTAGGATTTGAGATTCTCTCATTAGTCTTAACTTTAAAGAGATCATATATATGCTGGCTGGGAGTAACAACACAGCTCTTTCATGGGCTGCTGAAAACTCTTAACACTCTTCCTCCCACCCTTTGTAATACTTCTTGATGTGGGAAGAGCAAAGTAAGCAGAAAATAAAATGTGCCTCTCTTTAGTTCCATATGCCTTACCGCCTCCGGGCCACCATTCTGCCTCATCTGCCTAGAATTTAAGGAATGAGACTTCTCTGGTTATATGCATTATCTCATCTAATCTTTGGAAGATGCCATTAAGGAAGTTATTATTTTTATTACTGTCATCTTATACGATTGAAGGAAAAGGATAATCAGAGACTGCAAAGCCTGCAAGCTTTACCACCACACCGTAGTTTTAGAGATGGACCCGTCAATTTGTATTCGTGGAATGTACACCTACCGCTCTGAAACCATGGGCTCAGCTGCATACGCCCTTCTTTCCCAAGACTGTGAGTTTTCAGGGTGTTTAACTTTTTATAAGAGTAAAACTATAGAAAAGTCCTGCTTACCAGAGATAATTTGCAGTTGTATTGTTTAGGATTCAGCTTGGCTCTAGGTGACAGAAATTCCCAAACAATGGTGGTTTCAACAAGATAGAGTTTTGTTTCTTTCTGACATAAAAGCCGGGAGGCAGGCATCTCTGGGCTGGCACGGTGGATTCTCAGGGCCTGGGACTCATGCCCCCTCTACCGCATTGCTATCCCCGTCCCCAAGTTTACCTCATGGTCCAAGATGTCTGTCAAGGTGCCAGCAATTACGTTTGAATCCCAGCCTGCGGAAGGAGAAAGTGGGGGAAGGGTATGTCTCATCCTTTTAAAGACATTTCCCGGAAGTTGTGCATAAAACTCTGTTGACATGAAGTAATTCGGCATTAAATCAGATGGCCAAGAATTTAGTCACATGGCCACCCCTGGCTATAATGAAGGAGGAAAAATTCTCTTTATTCTGGGTTGCCATGATGCCTGCTGAAACCCAATGCTTACTACTAAGGAACAATGGGGTAGGCTTGGATTTGGGGGATCAAGCCACCTGGGGGGGGTTGGGGTGCGGGCGGGTGGGAATGCCTTCATGTTGGGAGGACAATAGGGTGAACTGGGGACTTCAGAGACCTGGAGAGCACATACGCATAGAGATCTAGGCCGTACATACCCAGATCTTTTAGTTTTTTAAAGAGAAGCCAGAAATCTGGATTTTTATGTGAAATTCCTGATTTTTAAATATTGCCAGTTCATTAAAATGTAAAAAAAAACAGTGTGGGCCAAATAAAACCCATCTGTGTCAAGCCCACAGGCTGACAGTTTGCTTCCTTTGATCTAAAAGAACTGGCTTTGTTTCTTTTTTAGATTTATTTTCAATTAAACAGCAAATATTGAGAGAGCATGATGTGTAAGATACCACGTCAAGGGCCATGAAGGACAAAAAGATATAATCTTTCCTTGGAACAGGGAAGTCTCTGATGTAGGAGACGGGCTTTATGACAAGAATTGGAAAAAAAAAAAAAAAGACGTTGCAATAACTGGTTTTTAGTTTTGTTTTATTTTGTTTTCATTTCGGTCCAGTTTCTTACCTGACCTCCAGCACCATTATATTTCCCTGGGTCTTTCCTCCATGTTTAATGCTTTCCTTTCCCATTTTAGCTCACCCAACTAAATAACTTTGTCTCCAGAGTTTTGTATTCATAAATACATCCCTTGGAAATATCAAATATTCTCTTATTTTGTTGCCAATATTCTATTTTTCCAAAAAATTGCTTTAAGCCTTTCTTCACCTGCACCAGTCCTTGGAAGGCTAACCTTAGAAACATGCGTCTCTGAAAGGGGAACCCTCCTACACTGTTGGTGGAAATACAAGCTGGTGCAGCCACTTTGGAAAATAGTATGGAGGTTCCTCAAAAAGTTGAAAATAGAGCTACCATACAATCCAGCAATTGCACTACTGGGTATTTACCCCAAAGATACAAAAGTAGGGATCCGAAGGGGTATGTGCACCCCGATGTTTATAGCAGCAATGTCCACAATAGCCAAACTGCGGAAAGAGCCAAGATGTCCATCAACAGATGAATGGATAAAGAAGAGGTGGTATATATATACAATGGAATATTATGCAGCCATCAAAAGGAATGAGAGCTTGCCATTTGCAACAACGTGGATGGAACTGGAGGGTGTTATGCTGAGCGAAATAAGTCAATCAGAGAAAGACATGTATCATATGACCTCACTGATATGAGGAATTCTTAATCTCAGGAAATAAACTGAGGGTTGCTGGAATGGGGGGTGGGGTGGGAGGGATGGGGTGGCTGGTGATAGACATTAGGGAGGGTATGTGCTATGGTGAGTGCTGTGAATTGTGCAAGACTATTGAATCACAGATCTGCACCTCTGAAACAAATAATGCAATATATGTTAAGAAAAAAAAAAGAAGATAGCAGGAGGGGAAGAACGAAGGGGGGGGGAATCGGAGGGGGAGATGAGCCATGAGAGACTATGGACTCTGAGAAACAAACTGAGGGTTCTAGAGGGGAGGGGGGTGGGGGAATGGGTTAGTCTGGTGATGGGTATTAAAGAGGGCACGTTCTGCATGGAGCACTGGGTGTTACGCACAAACAAGGAATCATGGAACACTACATCAAAAACTAATGATGTAATGTATGGTGATTAACATAATAATAAAAAATTAGAAAAAAAAAAAGAAACATGCGTCTCTGCACTTGACTTTGTCCTCCAAAGAATGTATTGATGGGACAAGAATTATCAATATATAAGTGTCCGCAGCATTCACTTCACTCCTCCCAGAAGGAGAAAGTTGAGAGCCAGGGGTGAAGCCACCAAAGCCACTTAATCAATCCTCTTAGGAAAAGCACTGGGAGTGGATTCTGCTGGCCTGGGCGACAGGAGACACCCAATCCCACTGCGTCCCCTGGTGCTGTCCTAACTGGCAGACCAGAGTCAGAATTGGCTGTAACATTTGCAAAACCCATTGCAAAATGAAAATGCAGGACCCCTTGTTCAAAACTGCTAAGAATTTGCAGCCAGTGACATCAAAGCATTCAACTAAGAGTGGAGCACCTCTGAGTGCAAGATGCAGTATGACTGCACACGTCTCATGGCCATGAATTTGGCTGTGACCGCAGCAGTGGCCAGGGAAGTGGGCAGCACATGGGTGGTGGGAAAATACCGCCCAGAAACAGAAGGGGAGGGGTTTTACAGGGGTATTGTGGGGTGGAAGAGACACAGTGGCAGTTGGTAGTATGAGGGAAAAAATGGAGGGAAAGGGATAATGGGTTTTGTTCATTTAAGTGTTCAAGAAAGAGGAGTGAAGAAGCAGTTATTTTGAGAGAATGGTTTAGTCTCTAGGACTCTGGTGCTATTCAGGGGCTGAGACACAGGGGGTTACAACTATAAATCCATTTCATAGCTATTAGTCAAGTCACAGGTTAAGGGATCACTGACATTTTGAGTAATGGTAGCTTGTTTGCATTTATGATCTGTAAGAAAGAACACCATGCTTGACTGACCGACTTCCTTCCTTCCTCCAACAAATGTGAAGTCCTTCATTATCTTTTAGTAAGGAGCTTAAATATTTTCACTGAACAATTGTTAAAGTTAAGCAACCAAAGGATTATTTTTCCCAATATAATTGCAAAGAAGATCCTAACGGATCTTATGTGTTCCTAGCTGCTACCCTATATGTCACCTCACTCACTGGAGTTATGTTCAAGGGTAAGGTCTCTCCAGAGTCTTGTTGATCTGTTGGCCTCACTCCTCTACAGCCTTCCATCCATATCTGACTTCCATTTCTCTCTTTTCACTATGGTCCTACAGCCACAATTTCCATGCAAACAAATGTTCTTACAACATCGATTGCTTCCCAGAAAATCCCTTTGACCTCCTTGCTTGAATAATAGGTCACTTTTCACCAAAAGTATAGCCCATATTGGGTTCTAAATATTACTTTTATGCTACCACTTTTTAATCACCCTTGAAAAGAGTTCTTCCTTCTTTATTTTTTTAATATTTTATTGATTTGACAGAGAGAGAGAGAGAGAGCACAAGCAGGGGGAGCAGCAGAGGGAGAGGGAGAAGCAGGTTCCCTACTGAGTAAGGAGCCTGATGTGGGGCTTAATCCCAGGACCCTGGGATCATGACCTGAGCTGAAGGCAGACGCTTAAATGACCAAGCCACCCAGGTGCCCCACTTCTTCCGTCCTTAGATGCCACCTGCTATTGCTCCTTGTCATTGGAAACCACCTATTTCTGGACACCCCTCTCTCTCTCTCTCTCTCTCTCTCTCTTTTTTTTTTTTTAAGATTTTACTTATTTATTTGACAGAGAGAGAGCATGAGCAAGAGAACATAAAGCAGGGTGAGCAGCAGAGGGAGAGGGAGAAGCAGACTCCCTGCTGAGCAGGGAGCCCGATGCAGGGCTGGATCCCAGGACTAAGCTACCTGGGTGCCCCAAGGACACCCCTCTCTTTCGAGAGGCCTCAAAATCCTTAGCTGCCTTAGCCCTCCACCAAGCTCATTCTAAAAATGTCTAACCTCGAATCAATCCAACCATCCACCTCCGCTCCTACACCTCCAATGCTAGACAGGAGAAAATAACACAAATGTTGGGATTATTGCCACCAGAAACATATGGTCTCCACCTCATTTAGGCTTCCAGTAATGTTTGCCAGTTCCTTATATGTCCCTGGTGAATGTTCTCTCCAAATCTTCACAGATCTATTGAAAATACTCTTCAATTTCCTCATGCTACCTGTGCTGATACTGACCTCTTTTCTCTTAGAAATTAACCTCTCTTTCCCCATAGGGGGAAAAAAAAATATTGCTCTTGGGTGTGGACTTTTTCCATTTCCTGCTCCTGTAGTATTTACAAATAAGAATATGAATGTATCCACCCTGTGGTAGACTGATTGCATCAATGGCCCAAATCAATGGCTTCTGTTTCCCACATCCTTTGCCCTGCCGCTTTGTAGTCCCTTCCCATTGTGACCCTGGGCTTGGCTATGGGACTTCTGCGAAGGCTTGAAGAAGTTCTTGTGTGTGCCCACCTTCTTTTTTTTTTTGGAACCCTGCCACAGCCTTGAAAAGAAGCCTGGTCTAGAAGGATCAGAGAACATGCAGCACAGCTGAAATGGCCTAGTCAGGACCGGCCTTGTGCTGGCAGCCCCTCATCAATCCCTGAGCCAACCACAGATACAATACAAACAACCCCTAAGACAGGATTTGCCAAATCTGGTCCAGTAGAACCACCCGGCTGACCTGCAGACTCCCTAGACATCATAAACGGGTTTTCACTGACTGAGTTTTGAGTGGCTTTGATGCACAATAGCTAATACGAAGTCTGACACCCCCGCCCCCCCTTCCTCTGTTCTCAGAGGAAGAAGTATACCTTCTTTTTTTAAGGCAAATTCCTACTTCTTGCCGTTTATCCCATTCCTTCCCGTATACTTTCAGATCTGTTCCTGATTATCTCTCTCTAAATTTTCAGCCTCTTGCTCTGCTCTCACTTCTTTCCCTAATATTTAAACATGTCTAAATCTCTCTAAAATAAAAGAAACATGCACAAAAAAATAAACCTGTGTCTTCAGCAAGCTACTGACCTATTCTGTCATTCCTTCTATTTATATGTCTTGAAAGAATAGTCTATCCTTGTATAGTTGTCTGGGTTCTCCAGAAAAACAGAACCAACAGGATGTACTATATATAGAGAGAGAGATTTATTTTAAGGAATTGGCTTACGCAAATGTGAAGACTTGGTGAGTCCAAAATATATATATATATATATATATATATATATATATATATATATATATA
>NC_058409.1:15697537-15763979 GCF_002201575.2 Neomonachus schauinslandi
TATATATATATATATATATATATATATATATATATATATATATATATGATGGGTAGACCAGCAGGCTGGAGACCCAGGGAAAAGTTGCAGTTCAAGTCCAAAGACAGTCCGTGGCAGAATTCCTTCTTGCTTAGGGGAGGTCAGTCTTTGTTCTATTAAGGCCTTGAACTGATTGGAGGAGGCCCATCCATATTATACAGGATAATCTGCTTTACTCAAAGTCTGCTGATTTAAATGTTAATTTCATCCCAACTACATCTGGGAAAATCCAGAAAAATGTTTGACCAAATATCTGGGCACCCATGGTCTGGGCAAGCTGACACATAAAATTAACCATCACAACTTGCTATATCCATTTTTTTTTTTTTTTTTTTGGTACTCAGTAATGATTCACTCTTCGATTAACACCTTATTAATATACTCAAGGCATTTGATACAACCACACACTCTTTGTCCTTTTACTTCCTTTGTAACCCTCTCTCCTAGACTGCTTCCTATCTCTCTGACTACTGCTTTTCTGTGTTCTTCATAGCACTTCTTCCTTTGCCTGTTTCTTCAATGATCCTTAGGGTTGTGCAGCCCAAACTGTCTGGATCCTTGCTGTGCTAGTTGCTTTACCTCCTGTATGTTATATCCTCCACTTAGGCCTCTTTTTTGAGTCATGTACTCATTCATTTATTCATTGAAGGTATCTATTTTATTGAGTACTAGACACTACGGGGGTTTATGGCAACCTCTAAAATGGCCCCCAAGATCCTTTCCTCCTGATAGTCACACCCTTGTTTTGCCCCTCCCCTTAAGTATGAACTCACAATAAACAGAATACAGCAAAAGCAATGAGATGCCCCTTCTGAGACTCGGTTCTAAAAAGACTCTGGCTTCTTTCTTGCTCGCCCTCCCTTGTCCTTTCTTAGTGCTTTCCCACTCTCTCTTTCCTAGAGTCCTTGCTCTGGGGGAAGGAGGCTGATAAATGGTGTGGGAGGCTTTACGGAGGGGCTTGTGTGGCAGGGAATTCACATGTCCAGCCAACAGCCAGTGAGAACTTGAGGCATGCCATCAGCCACCCCAAGTGAGCTTGGAAAGAGATCCTCTCCCTGTTGAGTGTTGAGTTGACTGCAGCTCTGGTAGTTACCTTTATTGCAGACTTGTGAGACACCCAGAGTCAGAGGCACTCAGCTAAGGTGCACTTGGATTTCTGACCCACAGAAATTGTGAGAAAATATACATTTGTGTTTTTAAGTTGTTAGGTTTGGTGTAATTTGTTTTACAGCAATAGGTAACTAATACAGGGCTACCCAGGATCTAAAGTCAATTAAGAAATAGCAATAATGCAATAATTCTCCAGACTATTAGGGGTTATAGAAAAGAGGCCATGATCACGGTACACTATGGTAGGTGTTATAGAAATATACACCACAGGATGCCTGGGTGGTGCAGTTTGTTACATGTCTGACTCGTGGTTTTGGCTCAGGTCGTGATCTCAGGGTTGTGAAATTGAGCCCACATGACTCTCTCTCCCTCTCCTTCTCCCCCTACCCCCTCTTAAATAAATAAATAAAATCTTTATTTTTTTAAAGAAACATACACAGCAAGTGATGGCAGAACACAGAATTTTAATTGTGCTTGATGCTAAAGGATTCACTCAGCAAATTTTATTTTGTCACTGAATGAGGATGTTAAGTGGTCTGATGAAAATGAGGAGAAAAGGCAATAGGACATTTAAGAGAAAATAAATTTTTAGAACCTCTTCTGGAAAGAACAGCTGAAGGATTTGGCAAAGAAACAAACAATGGTATCCCGGCAGTGTGGAGTTGGGGTTGAAGATCATGGACTTCAGGACCTTCCATCAAGGTTGGGGTTTATGTATCAAATGGTCTTAGCAATATGGATATAAGACTAGAGAGGCTGGTGGTTGAATTTGGGACTTCAGAGAAGATTAAACAGAAGAGCAAAAAACCAATGAAGAGAAACAGCTGAGAAAAATAGAAAAACAATTCTTAGAGTTCTGGCTCATGGAATTCAGGTTGAATAGGGAAAGAAAGACAATCAAAGCTGCTGAAGGGTCTATGGGAAATACAGCCAATTCTGACTTCCCACCAATCCTTAGGACTAAGGGAGTCTGTCCGTGCTATTTGGTTTAAGCCTGGGTCATGCCCTCCATTCTTGAGTTGGAGGAGACTTCCAGCAGAGGGTGGGAAAGGAATGGTCACGCAGAAGGAAATGCAGTTATGCTACCAGGAAGAGTGGATGAATGCTTTATAACAGAAACTGCTGCCGGGGCACCTGGGTGGCTCAGTCGTTAAGTGTCTGCCTTCGGCTCAGGTCATGGTCCCAGGGTCCTGGGATCGAGCTCCACATCGGGCTCCCTGCTTAGTGGGAAGCCTACTTCTCCCTCTCCCACTCCCCCTGCTTGTGTTCCCTCTCTCGCTGTGTCTCTCTCTGTCAAATAAATAAATAAATCTTAAAAAAAATAAATAAATAACACAGACTGCTGGTTCCCTACCATAATTTCCATTTCTTCCAGAGTATGAGAACCTCTAGTTTTTAGGGAGTGGAATAGCTAGGGATAGCCATGTAGCTAGGGATAGCCATGTAACTAATTCGCTGCTCAAAGGGATGTGGACAGAAGTGTATGTCCAACTTCTGGACTCGGCCCTTAAAGGGAAGGGGTTAGCATTCCATTTCCCTTTTACTCCTCTTCTGCCAGCTGGAAAGTGGTTGTGGTGGTGAGCCAAGGTGAGCCTTGGACCATGAGGAAGAGATTACATCCTAGGGAGGGTAGAACAACAGAAGGAACCTATAATCCCTGGATGATCTTATGGAGCCTTCATGGTCCTATATGAGGGACAATTAAACTACATTTTTTTTTAAGCTGCTCTGTGAACCAGACTAATGCCATCTTGGACAGATCTGCCATGATGACCCCTCTGTGACCTGAAGCCTTCTTGAGCATGGCCCCACCAACACCCACCCCCAACACATTCTTTCTTTTTGTTTAAACACACCCTCAAGTATACCCTCAGGGCATAATGTCTCTGATCTGCTTTGGAGATATGACTATGACACACACCCCTTTTCAAACATTCTCCTCCTGGGTAGTCCCCCCCCAAGTACTCCCCAGCCTCTAGGGCTATAAAAGCAGGTCCATGGGAGGGGAGGTGGGGTTGCAGAGATCTACTCGTCTTGCTGCCAATGAAGACAGGCTTCTGTCTGTAAGTCCCCCTTCTTGTCAAGCTGGACTTGTCCGGCCTTTATCTTTGGTCTTATGGCCCCTTCAGCCTTTGGAGATTGTTCTGCATATACCTTCCTTTTACAAAACAGCCACTTTTAATGTGGTTCCTGTCACAAGTGGCTGGACCTATATTTCAAGTAATTCAGATATGCTGTACAAAACAAATAAAGCTGGGAATAGAAATGACCATAGCAGAAAACAGAAAGTAGTAAAGCAATAAACAGAAGCACAGGCAAAAATTAGGGATGCAGAGAAGAATCACCTCAACCCAGGCTGTGAGCTTTCAGGAGAGGTTGAAGTGTCTGATCATTGACAGACTCCAAACTGCTTGTAGGTTGGTGGGGTGCAGGCCTGGGAATATGGCTCAACAGCCTGATTCTTCCAGACAGGAACACAGCAGTGGTTCTAGATAAAGCAATGATGATGGTAGCATGATAGTGACAACTAGTTTATGCATCAAGCTGACCCAAGCAACTTTTGAACCTTGGTATACTTACTTAAATTAATCATGGTTTGGGCTAATGTTTCTTGATAATCATGATGGAAATTTAGAAATTTAGGAGCAGACTGGGGCGCCTGGGTGGCTCAGTCGTTAAACGTCTGCCTTCGGCTCAGGTCATGATCCCAGGGTCCTGGGATGGAGCCCCACATTGGGCTCCCTGCTCAGCAGGAAGCCTGCTTCTCCCTCTCCCACTCCCCCTGCTTGTGTTCCCTCTCTCGCTGTGTCTCTCTCTGTCAAATAAATAAATAAAATCTTAAAAAAAAAAAAAAGAAATTTAGGAGCAGAAGCAATCCTAGCCAAGTAGAAAAACCTGTTCCAATGCAGTTTAAAAAAATAAGTCCAGAGATGCTAAGTAAGTTTTGAGCATAGCCAGTAGCAGCCAGGCATAATTCCCAGGCCAGTGAGGGCTGAGAGTTTGTACTTAATTTGTAAAGAATCCCATCGAAGCTTTTTATTCCTCCAGCAAAATTATAACCTAAGGTTGCTATTTGCGATGCCCTTTTTTAATTTTCCATGAGCATACCTTGCATTAGCATAGCACTTTTTAGCTTTCAGAATATTTTCACATATTTTCTCATATGATCCTGAGACTAATCCTGTGCAGTGAAGTGAGTGGAGGATTAGTAACATTTCCACTTTGCTACTAAGGAAATTGAAACCGAAAAGTCAAGAGACCGTCCCATGATGAAGTGCTAGTAACTGGCGGAGGGAATTGAGTATCAGGCTCTCAGCAATCATCCATTGATTTTCTTGTTATTTGCTCAGCCTTTCTCTTACTTTATGGAGGAAAAATATTGTGTGGCTCATGAGGAAATTGGAGTAAACCTCAGACAACAAATTATTCAGCGCTTTTTTGTTATCTAGAGCTGCACTGGCCAGTAGGTAGCCTCTAGCCACATGCGGTTAAAATTTAAAACTCAGCTCCTCATAGTCGCGTGAAGGGGTCAGTGGTCACATTTGGCCAGCGGTTACTCTACGGATACAGAACATTTCTATCATGTCGGAGGGTTCTGTTGGACAGCGTAGAGATGTCTCTCGTCCACCAGTCCTCAATCTTGTCCTCAGTCTGTGTATAATCTAAGCCCAAAGACTGGTCCCCAAACTCTTCCACTTCCTAAAGCAGATTTGAAAAGTGGTAATCCTTTTAAACCTGGTAATACCGAGAAATCGTTTGGCCTAGACGTGGTACGAAGGTGAGGGTAAGAAAAGCCACCCCAGTCTGGCCAGCAAGTGGGCGGCGAAAGGCAGACGAGACCCCAGACGCAGAAATGGAAGGAGAAGCAAAGGGGCGGAGCTGAGCGCGGCGCGCTCGGGGCGGGCGCAGTCACGTGGCTGGGGGCGGGGCCACGAGGGGCGGGTCCGTGGGCGGGGGGGAGCGGGACGGCCGGCGCGCCAGCACTGCCGTGCGTGCTCACGTGACAGGTCCGCGAGGCCCAGCTCACGCAGTCGTCTGGACGAGCGAAGATGGCGGCCGAGAGGGAGCCTCCTCCGCTGGGGGACGCAAAGCCCACCGACTTTGAGGAGCTGGAGGATGGAGAGGACCTGTTCACCAGCACTGTGTCCACCCTAGAGGTGAGACCGCGTCGCCGAGGGTGCTGCGCTCCGCTACTGCCGCGCGTCTCACCTTTAGGTGCCTTTCCCCCGCCCGGACTTGTCTCTCCCCACCCCCTCGGGTTTGCAGGGACCTGCTCGGGGCGACACCTGTGACGCGGGCCCCACCTCAGGTACCTGTCAGTGGGCTGGAGCTTGGCCTGGACGGCTAGGCTTCCTCAGGAGACCAGCCTGCGGGCCGGGGGCCGACCTGATCCTCTCTGGGGGGGCAGGGACCGGCCCGAGCATCTCAGCGCCCTTTCCCGGCTCAGCTGGCCTTCCTCGGTGTCACTTGCACCTCTTCTCCAGACCAGGGAAGGGCTTGCCCTGAGTCCTGGTATAAACCTCACCATCCTCCCGGTGACCTCCGCAGCCCCTTTGGAGAGGTGCTTGTTTTTCCCTTCCCAAGGGAGGGTGTGCCCCTGAAAGGAGAGAGCAGTGAACTGAGTGTTGAGTGGCCGTGGCTCTCCAGGGAGCGTGTGGATGCACTTTTCCCAGTCATGACCCTTCATGGACTGCTAGTTCCCCTTGAGGGAGGTGCCTCAGTATTCTACTGTTAAATGCATTTAACCGGTTTTGTCGTCTTTAGTTCCTAGACTTTTTAAGAATAAGAGTGTTTATAAAATATTAAGTTGAAGGGTAGGAGTAGTCCAGGCAGGTGCTGGTTTCGTTGTTGGTTTTGTTTTGTTTTTTTTTTTAAGTTACCACGGAGAAGTAAAAACAGATCCTTACTCCCTTTTTCCTCTTTTCTCGCATGGTCAGCGATCTCTGAAGTTGAGTGTTCCTGTTTTTGTCAAAGGAAACACTGTTAACTGTATTGGCCTCCTAGATCCATTTCGGGTTTGAATTGCTTTGCATTTGGTGAGGGCGGCCACACCTCATAGCCCAGTTTTTTGTGTGTATGTGTATTAAAATGTATGCAAATTGCCCAGAAGATTGTTTACCTTGGGCCGTATTTCCTTATAAAGTGCTTTTTAGTAAGCTTTTTTGGCTTATGCATCTAGACACCAAATCAGTTGAAAATTACTGTAAAATAGGCTTTATTCGAAATTCATTTGCTGGGAACCTCTGCGAACCAGTTTCCACACTGACCATACTCTGCAAATTGTGTATACAGGCTCTCAGTCAAACTCCACCTCCCCTCAGATTATATGCTTCTTGGGGCTGATAGTGCCTTGATCATCTTTGTGTTCCTCCCAGTCTTGAACATTTCCATTTAGTAAATGTTTGCTGGATTCATTGTCTGAACAGCATCCTAAGAATTAGTAAAAATTGTCTTGCATAACAGATTAACCTTTTGGATTTAGTATCTTTTTAGCCCATTATACATACTGTATAACTATCTTAAAATGTAACGAGAGTTAGTGTCTATGCAGGATTCTAAGACCTGTATTTCCTTGAGGGCTGCAAAGGTTTTCCCCCAGCTAGGATCGAAACAAACTATTGACCTAGTGTAAACTTGAATACTTTAAACACTAAGCATTCTGTTTAATTGAGGCTTTTAGGAGTTGAGTAAAAGGAACTATAATCTGTATTTCCCATTTGGTTGGGACTTTTTAATAAGGTATTTGACTTTTGTTTTTGTTTTTGTTTTTCAATAAAAGTCTACAGAGGTTTTGAGTATGAATAAATTGAGCTTGGTTAGTGCACTGTGAAAGTTGTAAATAAAGTTGGTTTTGATTGTTTATCTAAACCCCCTTTTTATAGATTCATTCAGGTTATTAACTTTAAGGTAGTATAACTGAGATTTGTAAATTCAGAATCTTTTTTGCTTTCCAAACTGTTACAGGAAGGCTATATAACGGTGTTTTTTAGTATACCAAAAGCGCTCCGAAGGAATGTTCTTTTTTAGTAACTCCACTTTTGTTTTCAGAAGTGCTTCTCAAACCTCACTGTGTAGGAGAAACCTGGGGATTCATGTTTGAAATGCAGATGTCTCTAGATCAGTGCTTTTCTAACTTTATACATAAGTTACCCAGGGATCTTGTTAAAGTGCAAATTATGATTCTGTAGGGCTGGGATAAGTCTATTATTATGCGTTTTTAACAAATTCCTCGTGACTTTGCTTCTGGTCCATAGACAATAATGAGTTGCTAAGCCCCAGATGATTCTGGTGGAGATCATCTGCTTTGAATAGTTATTACCTAAGCTGTAAATTGAAAGACATATAAATTAGTGTCTTTAATTAAGGAAAAAGTAAGTCAGAGTTTTAAAAATTATTTATGTAGAAACTTTTTCCTCTGAGGGTATTTGGAGGAAAAAATCAATTGAAATCTATATAGGTGAAAATAAAATTATAGACATTTTCACTGTCATCATTGTTACGCTTGTAATGACCATACAACTTAGTGTATGAGTATATTTTTAACACAGTATTAGACTCCTTTCCTTTCACAATTAAGAACAGTCACATAAAGCCAAATTCAGTTAATGAAGCATATTTAAAACTCCTAGTGTTCGTTTCTCTTCTGACTGTGAAACAAGGCACTGGTAGCCCCTGGCATAGGGGGCTGGGAATAGAGTGAGCAGTAGAAAGAATCTAGTGAAAGCGTGTTCTTTTGGTACCTGAGAGGCAAAGCTTTAAATTGTTTAGGAATACTGCTTTTTACTTAAATGATACAGCCCTAAGCTTAAAAGGTGCTTGCCCTAAAGCAGTATGGAGTAGTAAGACAACACCTTAAATAGTAACGGGGCACCTGGGTGGCTCAGTCGGTTGAGTATCTTCCTTTGACGCAGGTCCTGATCTCGGGGTCGTGGGATCCAGCCCCACCTAGGGCTCCCTGCTCAGCAGGGAGTCTACTCCTCCGTCTGCCCCTCCCCCTGCACGTTCTCTCTCTCTCTCTCTCTCTCTCTCTCGTGCTCTCTCAAATAAATAAATAAAATCTTTAATAAAAAAATAAAGTCAGGAAATTTATATGTCTTGTTCTGTATTTTAAACAGTTATATTGAGGTATTACATACCATGCAATTCATTCATTTAATGTGTACAATTTGATGGTTTGCAGGATATTTACAGATATGTGCAATCATCACCACAGTTAGTTATAGAACATTTTCATCACCTCAAAATGAAGCCCCGTACTTTTTAACTATCACCCCTTGCCCCCATCCCCCAAGCCTCTCTGTCCCCAACCTTCAATAACCACTAATTAACTTTCTGTCTCTGTGGACTTCTCTGTTCTGGACTTTGTATGAATGAAATCATAAAATGTGATTTTTCATGACTGGCTTCTTTCACTTAGCATAATGTTTTCAAAGTCCTTTTTACAGAATGGAATGGAATAATATTTCATTGTGTGGCTATACCACATTTTGTTTATCCATTCGTCAGTTGATGGACGTATGGATTGTTTCCAGGTTTTGGCTCTTGTGAGTAATGCTGCAATAAACATTTGTTTACAAGTAGAATTACTGGGTCCTGTGGTAACTGTACATTTAATCATTTGAATAATTGCCAGACAGGTTTCCCAAAGTGGCCACACCATTTTACATTTCCACCAGCCATGTGTGAGGGTACCAGTTTTTTCATATGCTCACCAACAGCTGTTAATATGACTTTTTTTGGTTCTGTTCATCTTAATGAGTGTGAAGTGCTATCCTAGTGTGGTTTTGATTGCATTTTCTTGGTAACTAAAGATATTGCACATCTTTTCATATGCTTGTTGGCCATTTGTATATCTTCTTTGGAGGAATGTCTATTCAGATCCTTTGCTCATTTTTTAATTGAGTGGTCTATTACTGAGTTATAAGAATTCTTTATATAATTCTAGGTACAAGTTCCTTACTAGATACATGATTTGCAGAAGTTTTCTCCCACTTTCTGGGTTGTCTTTTCATGTTCTTGATGGTGTCCTTAACAATTTTAAAAATTGTTTGACAAAGTCCAGTTTATTTTTAAAATTTTGTTTCTCATGCTTTCACTATCGTATCTAAGAATCCCCTGACACATCCAAGGTCATGAAGATTTACATGTTTGTTTTCTTCTAAGAAGTTTTTGGTTTTGGCTCTTACTTTTAGGTCTTTGATCCATTTGAGTTAATTTTTGTGTATGGCATGAGGTAGGGTCCACCTTTATTCTTTTGTACATGGCAATTCAGTTGTCCGAGAACCATTTGTTGAAAAGACTATGCTTTCCTCATTTGAGTGGTCTTGGCACCCTTGTTGAAAATCGCTTGACCATAGATGTTCACACGTGGTTCTCATACCAACCTCAAATACAAGGGTCAGTTGGAGTTTAGATGGGGACCATAGTTTGCCCAATTGTGTCACATGATAGAGATGATAGAGCATTTCATATTGAATTTCCAGATGGTCTTAAAATTCCTTCTCTTTAACCCCGTGCTCGGAAGACATCTAACTTTGTTGACTTCAACAAATACTTGGGTATTTACCCTCTGCTCTACTGTTTATATGATAATCAGAGTGCAAATATCAGCAAACTGCTCCAAGTCTTTGAGGACAGAATAAAGCAGTGTACAGAAAACTCTGATACAGATTGTGTTTGTATGGTCTGAAAATACATCACTTTTCACTGAAAGTACCAGTGAAACAGTGGGGAGATTGTAATTCCTATCAGTGTTATTGACACATAGTAGATAAACAGTAAATGCTTCTCCTGGTTGGGAGAAGCTCATTGAAGAGGTAATAGTTAAGAGAGACCTTGAAGGGGTAATGAAATTTCCAAGTGGGAGAATAGCAAGGGTCGCTCAAGGGTCAGTCCATATTCTAGGGAACCATAAAAAATTCTATGGGTGGCTGAATATAGGATGTACGTTTACTATGTGGTGAGATTGTGAAGGGCTTTGGAATCTGTTATGTAGGTGGGTGAGAGCTATGGAAGATTTTTATGACAGTTAACATGATCACCTGGGAAGATTAATGTCTGAGAGGTAAATTTGAGTGGGAGGTATTACTGGTAAGTTAATGAGTTGGAGGCTATTTTAAGCCTGAAGTGAAAGACCTCAAGAAGGAAAGCACACGTAGTAAAGGAGAAAAGGAAGTTGATGGAACAGTAGATAAAAAGTTAGACATCTAAAGACATCATTTATGTCTCCCTCTCTTCAGGTGATTCTTTGACAAAGGAATTACAAGTTTCATTTCACTTAGGGATACATTACACCAGTGAAGAGAACATCAAGCAGTTAGAACTGCTGGATGGGCTAGAAATGTTGATTTAGAAATCTGTCATAAATTTATTGAATGATTACATTAAACCAGACTCTGGACATCTAGTCCCTGCCCTATGGAGTATATGAAAGGAGTCAACATAATAAACAAAGCTGTGTGAACAGACACCTGCCAATACCAGGTGATACACATGTATTTGAAATACGCACATGGCACAGAAATGGTATAGAACACTGGAGTGACTTAATTGCATAGAAATGATCTTTGAAATCCTGAAAGTGGGTGAAATTATCAGAGAATAAGTAGAGTAAGACAGGGGACTATTGATACATACTAAATTAGTATGTACTGTGCCTACACAACAGGTAGTAATAGTGTATAAGTTGTTTTCTTTTTTTTTTTTTTTTAAGATTTTATTTATTTATATGACAGAGAGACACAGCGAGAGAGGGAACACAAGCAGGGGGAGCGGGAGAGGGAGAAGCAGGGCTCCCGCGGAGCAGTGAGCCCGATGCGGGGCTTGATCCCAGGACCCTGGGACCATGACCTGAGCCGAAGGCAGACGCGTAACGACTGAGCCACCCAGGTGCCCCGTATAAGTTGTTTTCTTAATTCTGTTTTCTGATCTCTGGGTAGACCTCCAACTTTAAATGTACTCATTTTTCTGGAAATTTCAATGTGAGTTACCTTTGTTTCAGAGAAACATTTTGTGATCAGGTGTTTAAAGGGGGTGAGCACTGGAAATTACTAAAAACTTTTATGAAGCAGTAGCACTCTAGTTGACCACTTTCCCTTAAAACCATTAAATTTAAGGATTTTAGAATGAACTATTTCTAGAGCCTCTAAAAAATGCTGTTAAATGAAGTTGCTTGAGGCAGAGTTACTTTCTTGCAGACTTTTTTCTTAAGAATACAATTTCCCTTTAATGCAATTTTACAAATACCCACTTTCCTATGAAATGGAATGGTTGTGGTTTTTTTCTTTTTCTTCTGGGATGGTAGTTTTTACTTGGGGCACAGTTAACCTCAATTTAGTAAAATTCACTACCACCTCAGTGAAGATACAGAACACTTTCATCACCTAAAAAAAATTCTCTCACATAGTTAACACTTCCCACTTATCTCTGGCAGCCACTGATCTGTTGGATGGACTCATACTGTATAAAACTTTTTGAGTCTAGCTTCTTTAATTTAGCATAAAGTATCTGAGATTCAAATGTTGTTGCCTGTTATCAATAGTTAATTACTTTTTTTATTGCTGAATTTAGTATTCCATTGTGTGTGTGTATCACGGTTGTTGTTGAAGGACTGTTCCATTGTTTCCAGCTTCTGGCATTAATGAGTAAAGTCAATATAAACATTTATGTGCAGGTTTTTGTATGAACACAGTTCTCATTTCTTCTGGGTGAATACTTAGGATTGCTGGGTTATATGGTATGTTTGACTTTGTAAGAAACTGCCATACTTGTGCCAGAATGGTTTACAAGAGGTGAAGTCATTTACTTTTAGTCCCATGAGTTAATGGCTATAGTAATAATACAACTCAGGAACATACCCATTAGGACACTGTTCCCCAAGTCTGAGAATCGTTTATCTATGGTTTCATGTTCTAAAAAGCACGATGCTTCAATACAAAGCATGTCACTGTATTTCGTGGTGTCATAAAAGTTATTTTAATACAGAAATTTTACCCTTATTCAGAGAGTTACACTATGTATTATTGAATGTTTGAATCTTGAAAGCTCACCCCAGGGAACCTTTTGTGCAGCTAGATTTGTCTATTTTAGTCTCTGGTCAGGTTTCTGTTCATTCCATCTTTGAAATCTAATAAAATTATGAAAGATTAAAGGAAGGAAGGGAAAGAAAGCAAAGAAAGAAACTGCCAAATTCTTCCAAATCACATGTATCATTACATTCCCATAGCAATGAATGAGAATACTAGTTGTTGCACATCTTGTCTGCACTTGTTAGTGTCAGTTTTTATTTTAGGTAGTGGTGAGCTTTAGGCTGGTTTATATTGTCTTGAAAGTGATTGTTAAATTGTCAAGAATTTGTAAACTGGTATTAAACACAGCCATTGTTAAAATTAAGTTACAAACATATTTAAATGAATTATATTAAAAATGAAGGTGGGGCGCCTGCGTGGCTCAGTCGGTTAAACTGCTGACTCTTGGATTTTGGCTTAGGTCCTGATCTCCAGGGTCCTGGGATCAAGCCTAGTGTCAGGCTCCGCACTAAGTGGGGAATCAACTTCAGTATTCTCTCTCTCTCCTTCTGCCCCTCCCTTCACTCATTCACTCGCTCTCTCTAAATAAATAAATCTTTTTTAGGGCGCCTGGGTGGCTCAGATGGTTAAGCGTCTGCCTTCGGCTCAGGTCATGATCCCAGGGTCCTGGGATCGAGTCCCACATCGGGCTCCCTGCTCAGCGGGGAGTCTGCTTCTCCCTCTGCCTGCCACTCCCCCTGCTTGTACGCTCCCTCTCTCTCTCCCTCTGGCAAATAAATAAATAAAATCTTAAAAAAAAAAAAATAATAAATCTTTTTTAAAAATGAAGGTAATAAATATTCAAAGCTTGTCACTTCCTAATTCCCTTACTGAATTTTATTATTTCTTAATGCTCTTGAGGCCATATGTTTATTGTATTTGTATGGTGTTAAGTGCGTATCTTCCCAAGTCCACTTCCAGTGATGGGTAATCAGCCACAGCAGGCATGTTTATGCCACAAAAATGAGCAAAAGCTGTCAGTCAGAGTTTTCTCTCAAAGACATGGTTGCTAAACATTTACCAGCACACTAGTGATTTTTAGCCCTTCTAACAGGTTTGTAGTGTTATCTCATTGTAGTTTTAATGTACATTCTGTAATGATTAGTGATGTTGAGGTCTTTTCATGTGCGTAGTCACCATCTGAAAATCATATTTGGTGATGTTCTTTCACATCTATTGCCCATTTATTTTTTTTTTATTTATTTTTTTTTTTTAAAGATTTTATTTATTTATTTGAGAGACAGAGAATGAGAGAGAGCAAGCACATGAGAGGGGGGAGGGTCAGAGGGAGAAGCAGACTCCCTGCCAAGCAGGGAGCCCGATGTGGGACTCGATCCAGGGACTCCAGGATCATGACCTGAGCCGAAGGCAGTCGCTTAACCAACTGAGCCACCCAGGCGCCCCTCTATTGCCCATTTAAAAATTTGGATCTCCTTATTGAGTTTTGAGAATTCTTCATGTATTCTCAATACAGATCCTTTGCCAAATGTGTGTTTTGCAAATATCCCTACCCAATCTGTGGCTTTTCGTTTTATGCTATTAACATTACCTTCCACAGACCGAAAGTTTGTTTTTTGGATGAAGTTTAAGTTATCCTTTTGCTGTTGTTGATTGTACTTTAGATGTCACATATGAAATCCTTTCTTAATGAAGTTTTATAAATTTTAGCTTTTAAATTTAGGCCTAGGATTCAGTTAATTTGCATGTGAGTTCAAGTTACGGGTTTTTTTGCATATAGATATCCAGTTGTTCCAGCACCAATTATTGAAAAATAATCACACTGTTAAGGTTTGTTTTATGGCTCAAAATATGGTCTTTTATGGTAAATACTATGTTTGCGCTTCAAAAGATTGTATATAGTCAGATGTTGATGGGTGGAGTGGTCTGTAAATGTTATTTCAAGTTGGTTGGTTGTATTTTTCAATATATACATCATCAATGAATCTTACATGCTTTATGCTGAGTTTAGAAGCTAAACTTAAAAGGTTTCTTGATGAGTTGTCTTTGCATCTTTTTCAAAGATCATTTGAGCCTATGTATGTGTTTACATCTATTTCTGGACTTCATTCTATTTCACTGATCTACTGACTCCTTTTGCCAGTTGTATGCTGTCTTAGTGTAACTGAGTCTTGAAATTTGTAGTGTGAGTCCATTGATTTTTTTCTTTCCAAAATTGTTTTCGCTTTTCTACTTCTTTTGCCTGAAAGTTTAGAATCAGTTTATTGATTTCTACCAAAACTCCACCTCAGATTTTGATTTGGGATTGTGATGAGTCGGTAGATTAGTTTGGGGAGAATTAGTATTGAGCCTTTAAGCCATAGGTTTGCTATTTCTTTCCATTTTTTTGGTTTTCTTGATTTTTTTCATCATTGTTGTTTTCAGCATACCAATCTAGCACATATTTTGTTAGTTTATACTTATTTCATGGTTTCTTTTTACATTTGCTCATTGGTGGCATATTGACCCTCTATCCAGCAACTGTACTAAAAATTCATTAGTTCTAGTAGTTTTTCTGGAGAGTCCATGGGATTTTCATGGATATAATCATACTGTTTGTGATTTGGAGTTTTATTTCTTTGTTTCCAATCTGTATGCCTTAACGTAGCTAAGACCATCAGTATAATATTGGATAGGAGTGGTGAAAGTGGGTATCATTTTCCCTTTAGTGAACTTAGGAGGGAAGTACTCTCTCTACATATGTTATCTGTTAAGTTGTTTTTTTTTTTTTTTTAAGATTTTATTTTTAATCTCTCCACCCAACATGGGACTTGAACTCACAACCCCGAGATTCAATGTTGCATGTTCTACCGACTGAGCCAGCAGGGTGCCCCATAAGTTTTTTTGTAGTTGTCCTTCATCAGGTTAAAGAAGTTCTATTCTTAGTTTTCTGAAATTTTGTATTCCTGAATGGAGGCTGGTTTTGGCAAATTCTTTTTCTGCGTTTAATGAGATGATTATGTAGTTTTCTTCTTAGGTTAATGATAACATGGATTATATTGATTGATTTTAAAACACTGAATAAATCTTGCATTCCTGGGATAAGCCCGTCACAGTCATAAAACCCTTTTTATATGTTGCTGCCTTCAGTTGATAGTGTTTTGTTTAGGCTGTCATGTCTGTTGCAATAGATATTTGTGTAGTATTTTCTTTTATTTGTAATATCTTTGTCTGGTTTTGGTACCCGAAATACTGGTCTCATTAGAGGAATTGGAGACGAGTATTCCTCTTCTGTATTCTTGAAGAGGTTGTGTGGAATTAGTCTTGTCTTCTTTAAAGGTTGATAGGACTCACTAGTGAAATCATCTGAGCATGTAGTTTTGTTTTTGGAAGACTTTTAACTTCAAATTCATTATCTTTAATAGATACAGGGTTATTTCTTGTTGAACTTTTGTAGTATGGGTCTTTCAAGGAATTTGTCCATTCAGTCTAAGTTGTGAAATTTATGGGCATTTTTTCATAATACTCTTTTATCCTGTGATCGTGTCTGTGAGTGTTGCCCCTGCCTTTTCGTTCCTGGTATTGATAATTTATGTCTTCTGTTTGTTTACTTGTTTATTCATTTATTTTAGTCTTGCTAGAGAATATCTTGGGATCTTCTCAAAGAATCAACTTTTGCTTTCTTGATTTTTTTCTGTTGTTCGTAGAGGCTTGGATCATTGATTTGAAACTTGGCTGTTTTTTGTTTGCTTCATTGTTTTGTTTTTGAGTATTAGTCAGCTATATATTTCTTTGTAAGCACAGCTTTAGCTGTATCCCACAAATTTTGATGCTGTGTTTTGTTTTCTTTCAATTTAAGCTGTGCTTTAGTTTCCTTTCTGATTTACTGTTTAACCTATGGGTTATTTAGAAATGTATTAATTTCCAAAATTTGGGGATTTTGTCAGTATGTCTCTGAAATTAATTTCTAGTTTAATTTGATTATGGTTAGAAAATGTTTTATGATTTAATTCTTTTAAATGTGTTAACATTTGTCTCATGGCCCAGAATATGGTCTCTTATGGTGAATATTCTGTATGTGCTTGAAAAGAATATATAATCTGATGTTACTATTGGAGTGTTCTATAAAGTTAAGTCAAGTTGGTTAAAAGTTTTTCCAGGTCTACTCTGTCTTGCCTTGTTACCTATCTATTCTATCAATTACTGTGAGAAGAGTGATGAAGTCTCCAAATATAATTGTAGATTTTTAATTTTTTATACTTTCAGTTCAGTTTTATCTTCATATTGAAGCTCTGTTGTTAGACACAGACTTAGTGTTGTTATGATTTCTTGGTAAGATGATCCTTTTATCATATTATGTCCCTCTTTATTGCTGATAATACTCTTTATCGGAAGTTTATGATGCTAAGGTAACACTCCATCTCTCTGATTGTTTGCATGACATAGTTTTTCCATTCTTTTACTGTTAACTATCTGTGTTTTTAAAGTAGTTTTTTTTGTAGGCAGCATATTGTTCTGTATTGCTGTTTTTATATCCAGCCTAGCTACCTCTGTCCTCTAATTGGTGTGTTTAATGTAATTATTGCTGTAACTGGATTAGATCTACCATTTTATTTGTTTTCAGTTTTTCTGTTTCCCCTTTTCTCCCTTCTTTGTATTATCTTAATGTCTGTAAGTAATTTTAATTTATCTACTGGGTTTTTTGCTTTATCTTTCCTTCCTCTCTATAAATAGTTTGTTTATAATACATATAAATATATTTTAATGTATATTATATATTACATATGTATGTGGTTGCTGTAGGAATTACAAAATATATACCTAATGATTTACTGTCTAATTAGAGTTCATATTATACTTCTTCAAGTAAAATGCAGATCCTTATAACCATTTACCTCCCTTCCTGGATGTTACAGTTTTCACCTATATCTCCATACATTGAAAACCTTACCAGACAGTGTTATAATTTTTGCTTTCTTAGTCATATACATTTTAAATAATGTAAGAGAAGAAAAATGGTCTATTACCTTTCTCCAGTAACTGTTTCTGTGATTCTCACTGTACTCCTGAAGATCCAAATTTATGTTACTCATGTCATGTATCTTCAGGCCAACGATTGTCTTTTGGTCCCCCTGCCCCACCTTTTTTAAAAAACTGGCCCAGTGATGACAGATCCCTATAGTAGTCTTTCATTTGAGAATATCTTTATTCCGTCTTTGTTCCTGGAAGATATTTTTGCTGGATATAGAATTATGTTGACCTTTTTTTTTTAAGCATTGTAAAGATACTGTGCCACTGTCATGGTCTCTAATTTCTCATGAGAAATATGCAGTCTTTGTAATTGTTTCCCTGAATGTAATTTTTTTTAGCTGCTTTAAGTTTTTTATTTTTAATCTTTGGTTTTCAGCCACTTTTTATGATGTGGCTAGGTATGGTTTTCTTTGAAGTTGTCCTGTTGGAGTTTGCTTGTTCTCAAATCTGTAAATTTAGGTTTTTCAACAAATTTGGGACTTTCTATCCATCATTTATTGAAATATTTTTGTGTACTTCTCTAGGATTCCAGTAACTTTTTAATACTGTCTCACAGGTCCCTGAGTTTCTGCTTCCCCCGCCCCCCCCCCCCCAGTTTTTTTCTTCTCTGTTACTCAAATTGGATATTTTCTAATGATTTTTCTTCAAGTTTGCTGACTTTTTCTGTCAGGAACTGTAAAGAGTCTGAAATTGTACCTTCCTTCTAAGCTAACAAATTAACTTGTTTATGGTTGCTGGAAGAAGACTTGATTAAGCACTTTTACTCAAAGCATAGCAAGCAGCATGAGTATGGTGTTTCTGTAATTTCCCCTCTCTCTCTCTTGATGGGGTGGTGTGATGGAGGGAGAGGTTGATATTGTATCTGTCTTTGGTTTGTGTCACAGCTGAAGAACCTGAGCTTAGGGAACCCAAATCATTATAATAGGCAATATGTGTGCCTATTCTTTGCTGTAGAGGAGACATTGTCTGTATTATAATGGACAGTAAACAAATCTGGTCTTTGGGAAAGAGACATTGACCTGTTTTCCAAGGCTATTTCTCAGAAACGTTGCCTTCTGTCAGAGTTGTAGCTGCCTGCACCGTCACACACGTTTGCTCAGCTTGGGTCACTCTTAGGGAAAAGCAGTGAAAGAAAGGAGTGAAAATACTAATGAGGATTTCTGTCCTCTCCCCTTCAGATTTCTGAGTCCCCTTTTCCTGGTTCAGCTGGCCAGAAAAGTAGATTTTCTCTTGGGATTTTAGATGTCAGTACTCTCATCATTGTTGGTTTCATGCATCTAAGCCACTAGGTTTGGCCTCAGGGCACAGCCAGGAAAGAAAATGGAATAGGGAGAGGAAGAAAAGAAAAATTTTCCCCCTACATTCTCTTGGTAGCAGGGCCCCTGGTGTTATAATCAGAAGATAGAAGTTTTTCTTGGAGTCATTGCTGTTCACACTACTAGTATAGTTCTACAACTGGAGCCATTCTCAGGAAAAGCTGAAAGTTAAAGAAGGGGGAAAAATCATAAAATTAACCCTCACATTTTTGTCTCCTTCCCTAATATATCTGCCATTATGTAATTTTAGGTCTTTGTTTTTTTATTCTATCCAGAGCTTTTAGTGTTAATCAGTGGGAAAGGGGCTCTAGTGGGCTTCTTTAATCTTGTTTGGAATCTTAAACACTACTTTTTAATTGAAGAGAGATTCACAACAACCTTGGAACTTTTTATAAAAATAATTTCCAGCACACGACTAGGTGATAATGTAGGGGAGTAAATACACATTTATTAAAAATACTAATATGTCTACAGTCGCATATCTTGGAGAACTAGTTCTGATCACCCCAGAATTGTGCTCCAGGCAATTAAGTCATCCATGTTCCCTTCCATCACTTCCTCATTCAGTGGCCACTCTCTCCATACTCCTGCGCATACAGTGGAGAACAGCTCTTGCCCTCACTACGAAACTGAAAGAGTCATGGGGAGGCAGGAGCAAAGACAAGTAAGTTCTCACAGCCTTTAGTAAGTGAGCGACTGCTCCAATTTGCTGTATAAGTTATATATAGGGCCCCTAGTGCCTTTGTCTTACTCAATACAAGTATATCTTAGTTTTAATGAATATTATCAGAAGGCTGAATCATATGTGTAGGTACCTACTTTTCCCATGTAATGGCATATTATAAGCCTTTTCCTGTGCCACTCTGCTTCATGTTTTAAAAGACTTTTTTTTTTTAAGATTTTATTTATTTATTAGAGTGAGAGTAGAAGAGAGCATGAGAGCAGGGTGAGGGGCAGAGGGAGAAGCAGACTCCCCACTGAGCAGGGAGCCTGATGTGGGGCTCGATCCCAGGACCCTGGGATCCTGACCTGAGCCAAAGGCAGCTGCTTAATCAGCCCCCCTAGACTTTATTTTTTAGAACAGTGTTAAACTCACAGCAAAGTTGAGTAGAAGGTACAGAGGTTTCCCATCTATTGCCCCTACACATGCATTATCCCTCATTGTCAACTTCCTCCACCTGAGTGGTATGGTACATTTGTTACGATAGATGAATCTACAGTGACACGTTGTAATCACCAAAGTTTATAGTTTATGGTGTTTTACATGCTGTGGGTTTGGACATGTGTGTAATGACATGATGTGTATCCACCCTAATAGTATCATACAGGGTAGTTTCTCTGTCCAGAAATCATGTGTGCCCTGCCTATTCATCCCTTCTAACTTACTGATCTTTTTACTGTCTTCATAGTTTTGCACTTCCCAGAATATCATATAGTTGGAATCATATGATAAGTAATCTTTTTAGACTGGATTCTTTCACTTAGTAATATGCATTTGAGTTTTCTCTGTCTTTTCATGGCTAGATAGCTCATTTCATTTTTTAGTGCTGAGTAACATTCCATTGACGTTAAGCACCAGTTTACTTACCTCTTAACCTACTGAAGGATATCTTGGTTGCTTCCAAGTTTTGGTAGTTATGAATAAAGCTGGTGTAAACATCAGGTGCTCTTTTTTTGTGTGTACATAAATTTTTAGCTCTTCTGGGTAAATACTAAAGAGAGTGATTACTGGACTCTATGATAAGAGTAGGTTTAGTTATTACAAGAAGCTGCCAGACTATCAAGCTAGCTGTACTATTTTGCATTCCCACCAGCAGTGAAAGAGAGTTCCTTTTGCCAGCATTTGGTGGTGTCAGAGTTAAAGATTTTTGACCATTCTAATAGGTGTATAGATACACTATCATGAGGTATGGTGGTATCTCATTTTAGTTTGCATTTCCCTCATGATATATGATGTGGGACATGTTTCTATTTTTCTTCCAGTCTGTGGCTTGTTTTTTTATTTTCTTGACAGTATCTTTCATAAAAAGTTTTAATTTTAATGAAGTTTATCAATTCTTTAATGTAAGAGTGCCTTTGTTATTTTATCTAAAAACTAACTGCCAAATCCAAGGTCATCTAGAATTTTCCTGTTACCTTCTAGGAATTTTATACTTATGTGCTTTACATTTAGGTATGTAATCCAATTTGAGTTGATTTTTGTGAAGGGTGTAATGTCTCTGTGCAGATTCATATTTTTGCGGGTGAATGTCTAGTTAGGCCAACACTGTTTGCTGAAGAGACTATTTTTTCTCTATTATTCTTTGTTCATTTGTCAAAGATCTGTTGACTATTTAGGTGGGTCTGTTTGAGGGCTTTTCTGTTCCCATTCATCTATTACCACATTATATTGATTACTATACGCTAGAAGTCAAGTGTTCTTGAAGTTAAGTAGCTTCAGTCCTCCAATTTTGTTCTTTTCCTTCAATGTTCTTTTGGCTATTCTGGGTCTTTTGCCTCTCTGAATAAACTTTAGGATCATTTTATTGATATCCCCAAAATAACTTCCTGGAGTTTTGATTGGGATTGCATCAAATATTCTATATCAAGTTGGGAAGAAGGGACATCTTAAAAGATTTAGTCTTCCTATTCATGAACATGCAATATCTCTCCATTTATTTAGCTCTTTGATTTCATTCATCAGAATTTTGGAGTTTTCCTCATATAGATCTTGCACGTATTTTCTTAGATTATACCTAAGTATTTCATTTTTGGGGGTGTTAATATAAATGTTACTGTTTTTAACTTGAAATTCTGTTTTCATTGATGCTATGTAGGAAAGTGATTAACTTCTGTTTCCTAACCTTGTATGCTGCAATGTTGCTATAAGTGCTTATTAGTTTTTAGAGGTTTTTTTGTTTGGATTTTCTTAGACACTGATGTCATCTCTGAACAAAGACAGTTTTATTTTTTCCTTCCCAATCTGTATACCTTTAATTTCCTTTTCTTGTCTTATTTCATTAACTAAAAGTTCCAGTACAATGTGGAAAAGCAGTGGTGACAGTTGACATCCTTGTTTTGTTCCTGATATTAGTGGGAAAGCTTCTAGTTTCTCACCATTAACTTTGATGTAGGGGGAATCTGGCTGGCTCAGTGGATAGAGCATGTGACTCTTGATCTCAGGTTGTGAGTTCAGGCCCCACATTGGGTGTGGAGCTTACTTTTTTTTTTTTTTAAGATTTATTTGTTTCTCTGTTTGTCAGAGAAAGAGAGAACGTGCGCACGCATGCCTGTACAAGCAGGGGGAAGTGGCAGGCAGAGGGAGAAGCAGGCTCCCCGCCGAATAGGAAGCCTGATTCAGGGCTCTATCCCAGGAGCCTGAGATCATGACCTGAGCCGAAGACAGACACTTAACCGACTGAGCCACCCAGGCGTCCCGTGGAGCTTATTAAAGAAAAAAAAAGTTGATGTAGGTTTTTGTAACTATTCTTTCTCAACTTGAAAAAGTTCCCCTCTATTTTTGTTTGCTGAGAGTTTTTATCATGCCTGGTTGTTGAAACGACTGTGCTACATTTTTATGTAAATGTGCTTTATGCTATTTCAAATTTTTCAGTGTTAAAGATAATCTCATTGACGAACTTGGGGCCAATTCTTAGGCATATTCATAATTATTTTCTTGGAATTCAGTTAACAGTCACTGAGCATTTGCAGCCAGGAACTGAGTAAAAAATTAGTAAACAAATTATAGAGTTTGTAATCAATAAACAGTTAATAATTATAGTGTGGTAAGAGAAATTATGATAGGAGAAGTAGATATTCTATAGGAGCATATAGGCCATTCACCTAACCAGACTCAGCTAGAGGTGAGGTTGAGGTTGTCGGAACATCTTCCAGAAGAAAAATGTATAAGCTTAGTTGTTTTTAAATTCCTTCAAATGAAATTGCTATGGTAAGTGGAGTCCCACTTTTGTGAGAGTTTGGGACTGTAAGAATGAACTCCTGAGAGGAAAAAAAACAAAAACATCTCCTTTAAATTCTATAAAGAGTGGGCACCTGGGTGACTCAGGTGGTTAAGCTTCTTCTGCCTTCGCTCAGGTCATGATCCCAGGGTCCTGGGATTGAGCCCCACATCAGGCTCCCTGCCTGGCAGGGAGTCTGCTTCTCCCTCTGCCCTTCCTCCTACTCATTCTCTCAATCTCTCTCTCTCAAATAATAAATAAATAAAATCTTTAAAAAAATAAATAAATTCTATAAAGAATTGAAACTGGGGGCACCTGGGTGGCTCAGTCGGTTGAGCATTGGACTTGGTTTCAGCTCAGGTTGTAATCTCACGATTGTGGGATCAAGCTCCACATCGGGCTCTGTGCTCAGCATGAAGTCTGCTTCAGATTCTCTTTCCCACTCGCATTCTCTCTCTAAAAAGAATTAAAACTTTTTGAAAGCTGTGAAGAAATGTCATTATGCCATAGAGGATAGTTTACTTAAAAAGCTAATGAGAAAATCTTAAGAATTAGGAATGACTTCAAAAGACTGTCCTACAAAAAGTTTCCTAATCATAAAAAGAAAAACTGATAATTTGTCTTTAGTAAAATGGAGAATTTCCATTCATCTAAGTCCACTATTAAGACAGTGGGAAGGGGTGTCTGGCTGCTTCAGTCAGTGGAGCATTTGACTCTAGATCTCAGTGTTGTAGATTCAAGCCCCACATTGGGTATAGAGATTACTTAAAAATAAAAGTTTTAATAAAAAAAAAAGAAAGTGTGTACACAAGCCGCTGATTGGGAGAAAATACATCTCTGGCAAAGGACTTGTATCCAGAATACATAAAGAATTCGTACAAGTCACTAAGAACTATAGCAAAATGGGCAAAATACTTGAAGACACTTTTCAAAAAAGAGGATATATTCAAGGAGTGCCTGGGTGGCTCACTTGGTGAAGTGTCTGACTTTTAGTTTTAGCTCAGGGCATGATCTCAGGTCTGTGGGATTGAGCATCGGGCTCTGTGCTCAGTGGAGTCTGCTTGAGATCCTCTCTCTCCCTCTCCCCCCTCTATCCTTATGCGTGTGTGTACTCTCTCTAAATAAATGAGTAAAACCTTTTTTAAAAGAGAAGATGTTTAACCATTTGGCCATTTAACATGAAAAATTGCTGAACATCACTGTTCATCAGGGAAATGCAAATTCAAACCACAAGATATACTTTATACCACCATGATAGCTAAAATGGAAAAGATGGAATGTTATCAAAATGTTGACAAGGACGTGGAGCAATTGATATTTTCATATGTTGCTGATGGGAGTGTAAAATATGCAACCACTTTAGAAGATTATCTGCTAAAGCAGAATGTTCACCTACCTGTCATCTAGTTATTCTACTCATACATACCAAACACAAATTTGTTCACCTTTATTAAGGTACATATACTAGGAAGTTTATACAAGCGTTATTGATAGTAGTACAAAACTCAAATGTCCATCAATAATAGAATGGATCGATTGAGGTGTATTTACACAGTGGAGTATTTTGCAGCAACAAGAATGTGTGATCTATTACTACACACAACATTGTGGAAGTATCTTGAATACATAACATCAAGAACAAAAACAAAAGAATATATTCTGTATGATTCCACTTTTATGAAGAACAAAAACAGGGAACACTAATGCATGCTGTTAGAGGCTTTGGTAGGGAGAGGATAAGAATGGGAGTAGAGCTTCTGGGGTTGATGATAATACTCTTTCTGGATCTGGGTGCTGGTTACACAGGTGTGTTTGGTTTGCGAAAATATCTAGCTGTACACTTTTGACATACACACTGTCATTTTTATGTGATTTTTTTTAAATATTGGTTTTTAACTATTATAAGAAAACTATAATAAAGCTAAAAGAAAACTATAATAAAGCTAGATTCTCTTATGTTACTCATTATACTTTAGGGTTAAGAAGTACAGAAACAGTCCCTAAATTCAGTTAAAACATAAATGTTTGGGGAAAGGGCATATTTTTAGTTTTAACCATGAAAATTTTATAATTGTAGACTTAATTCAGCTACTGTTAAACTTTTCTGTTAACAGTAAAGGAATACTTTGAACTTACTATACATGCAACATGTTTTCAAGATCTGATTTTTTTACTATTGTAAAATAATCAGTGTTATATATGGCTGTAAAACATTACATTTTTGTTAATTATAACTCAACATGACAAATTAGTATCTCTAAAGGGTTGACTAGAAAAGATTTTTTTACTCTTAAGTGACTTTTTGTTAAGAAGGAAAATGAATAAAAATGTGGTTTGGGTTTATTCTTACCCTTAGAGGAGGTACTATGAATAGCTGTTCTTGTTCTTTCTTCCCTTTTTATCAAGAGAATATTCTATTTCTATAATGTAGAGAGATGTAATTATAACAGTTAAACCTGCTAATCCATCATCTGTTGTTTTTTTAACAGTCAAGTCCATCATCTCCAGAACCAGCTAGTCTTCCTACAGAAGATGTGAGTCCAAACTCAAATGGTCCAAAACCTGCAGAGGTGGTGCTAGATGATGACAGAGAAGATCTTTTTGCAGGTAATTATGGATATCTTTAATTTTTTTAGTAATAGTCTACTATTTCCTGTTACAAGATATTCTCTAAATACCTGAAAAACTGAAATTTTGTGTAAGGTATAGTGGTAGCTCTTCTTACCAACTTGGAAGGATAGGAAATTTCCAATTAGATCACTTTGTGAAAAATATAGACCACTGAGAGAAGTAAATATGTAGTCCTTTCTGGTTTTAAGCATTTGAAAATAAATCACATATTATAATTTGATGTTTTGATCAGTACTTACACTTAAAAAACTAATGGTTGTAGCATTCATACTTTGAGAAATACCAGTGATTGTAATCTTTGTTACAGGTGTCACAAGCAAAATTAAACTCTGGATTTTAAAGTCAGTTAAAATCTCTTTGTTTTAATAAAATACTTCAGTATTTACCACCTGTTGTATTTTGATTCACTTTTGGGTGAGTAAATTGATGGTTGAGGAATTAATTTTCCTGGGCAGGATTTGGTGTAGTCCTACCTTTAAAAAAAAATTGCATTCTCTTCAAAACAGTTATATCTACTTTAACATTAAAACTTACTTGGGTAAAAGTTAATGTTTGGATATTGAAAGGCAAATCTTTTTTGGAATTAATTACTCAAAAAATTAAAGTAGTAAATCTTTCT
This sequence comes from Neomonachus schauinslandi, assembly GCF_002201575.2. NCBI lineage: Eukaryota > Metazoa > Chordata > Mammalia > Carnivora > Phocidae > Neomonachus > Neomonachus schauinslandi. The sequence goes on from NC_058409.1 coordinate 15,723,225, forward strand.
TTAACAACTTAATTTACCTGAACTGGTCTTCACTGGGTTAAAATTCAATAATGTGTTATCAGCTTTTATAGTAGTTGCATATTTGAACCATTCTGTATTTTTTGCGTAAGTATGTTTGAAGATACGATTCTCTGTGACAAAAGTCCATGTGAGTTCTGCTTGATTCGTTTTATGAAAAGTTTTTGCTACAGATGAATTTGTGTATTTCATCGTGTCAGAAAAATTAAAATACCATACCAAGTACCATTCATATTTCCCATTTATTTTTTAGTTAGTAGCTACCTAACAACTTACAGTTTAACCAAAGTTGTAATATTCGTTTTTGTTTTCTTTTATGGACTTCTTCCCAGGCAGCCCTTAAAAGTTTTTTTATGGCATTTATGTGTTAAACTAAAAGATGACATTAGTGCTTTCTCTCCTTAGTGGGTACTAATCTAAAATTGTGTGTAATCCTCTAATAGTATAGAGTTATACATAGAAGTTCCAGATTATCCATTTCATAAAAGACCCTTTCACCTTGAAATTTCAGAATTCATACATATGGAGTATGCTGAAGCAAACAAAGTTATGTGAGGGTTTTGTTGTTTTTTCTTAACAGTATGCACAACTGATCGGTTTGCCAAGTGAGGACTGTACAAAGATACTTGCCCACTTGACTTGATTAGAAAAATCTTTTTCATCTTTTACTCTACCTGGCAATCTATACCAAATACTGTCTTTCAGTTATGGTCGCCAGTGTTAGTATTTGTTTTAAAAGAGGGGGGAGGGCTCCTGGGTGACTCAATTGGTTAAGCATCCAACTCTTGGTTTTGACTCAGGTCATGATCTCAGCGTCATGAGATTGAGCCCCTCATCGGGCTCCACACTGAGCGAGGAGTCTGCTTAAAGATTTTCTCCCTCTCTCTTTCTACCCTTCCTCCCATTCACGCTCTCCCTCTTTCTCTCTCACAAATAAATAAAATCTTAAAAAAATAATAAAATAAAAAAGACACGAGGACTGAAAAATAAACATAGTCATCTGTTTCTGTTTCCTTTGCTATCTACAAACATAGAAACTTTGGGGGTGGGGAGGGCCTCGATCTTACAATGATAAGATCATGACCTGAGCTGAAAACAAGAGTCAGATGCTTAACCTGAGCTACCCAGGCGCCTCTTATGTTTAATCTTTTATCTTAAACTCAGGTGTAGGGGCACCTGGGTGGCTCAGTCGTTAAGCGTCTGCCTTCGGCTCAGGTCATGATCCCAGGGTCCTGGGATCGAGCCCCGCATCGGGCTCCCTGCTCTGCGGGAAGCCTGCTTCTCCCTCTCCCACTCCCCCTGCTTGTGTTCCCTCTCTCACTATGTCTCTGTCCAATAAGCAAAATCTTTTAAAAAAATAAATAAACTCAGGTGTATTTCAAAATGACATCATTAGGTGTTCTCTAAGACCTAATCTGGTCATTTTTATGTGAATGGATTAATACTGTCCTTGCCTCTTACTTTAATGCCTTTAAGCATGTATGTCATTCCTCCATGGAGGAGTATGATTCTTAGAAATCATAATATAAGAGTAGCATATGTTATCAGGATGGTGAAGACTACTGTCAGGTAATAATAACATGTACTTAATTTATTTCCCCTATATTAGAGGAGAGAATATCAATATTGCTCTAAGCATCTAGCCATTTTGATTTTAAAACCATGAAAAGATTAGATAGTATTGGTACCTTTTAGGTAGCATTTCAGGTACTTTTTTGTTAGGCATGGTACCAGAAAATTTGAGTGTGACATGTTACTGTTACTCGTTTACTTGGAGAGCCTTCACCAAATAGGCTTGACTACACAGCCCCTCCACTATTTGTTACATCCTTCACACTAAGCTTTACTGAACATCAAGAAAGGATCATAGAGGAGTAAGTGAGGGTGAGCAAATTGCCAATGTTGAAATGGTCCTGGACTTTTAAGTCTTGTTTCTGCCAGAGGCCTTAGCTTACTTCACTTACATATTTCAGCAAATGATACAAATTCTAAGTTTAATGAGTATTCCTTTGTTTAAAAAAATTCTTTGGTATCTATGTTATGAGTGAAATATTTCTTCCCTGGCATTGACATCATCAGTTTATATTTGTCCTCAAAGTATCTCTTCCCAGGAAAAGTTCATCTTTATACTTAAAACCTGTGGGGCATCTCCTGGAACCTTCAGGTCTGGTTTAAATTAAGATTTGTGAATTTGTAGTATGTTAGTTTACTTAGCTAAAAGTTATGAGAAGACTTTAAGCCGCAGACTCTATATTAGTATGCTAAATCTAAATATCCATTTTCATTTTCCTCCTCCAGGTTAGCTACTTAGTTCATATTTAGCTTTTCTTATTTTGAGGTTTCTTACTATTTCTGAAACAGCCTATCAGAGTCCTTGCAAAGAATGCAAAATCTGTTATCAGTGAAGTAAAATGTGATTGAAAACTTAAAGTTACTTTATCTGTCCTGATACATCAGCAAAGTTAGTATGCCTTTCCCTTTGACTCTGGGTCTGTTGCCAATAGCAGTACCTCTTTTAGAGAATTTTAGATTTATTTTTGTTTGCTGCTTGTTGTTTTGCTTGTTTGTAGATAATAGATCTCACACCTCCTAGCTTTGATACAGTGCTTTCTTACTTTCTTACGTTGCTCATTGGTTTCATTTCTTTAAAAAATGAATAAATACTAGCCGTCTTAACTGCCTGAAGGCTTTTAGTTTTTTACATTAGGGTCATTTATTGTCTAATTGTCTATTTTATCTATCATCTATTTTCCTTCTGGTTACCACACTTGGAAAGATTTCTGGTTTACTATAAAAATATAGAGAGCTATGTCAAGTAAGGATCTCATTAACATGAGAAAACCAGTAAGAGTAGATTGATAAAAGGTTGACCTGTTTACATTTAAATGTAAATGTTAACACTATTTACCTTATTTCAGGTAAATATGTTGTTACTGCTATACTTTTTGAGGTATTAAAATGGATCACTGACTGCCGTTACTACCTTCCCAAACCTCTGGGAATCTAAGAACCTCAGGTTAGAAACCTCTGGTCTGATTCTGTTTCCCTTACAGCCCTGCCTTTCTTTTCTTGTTATCAGTTCTGTAATCCCACAGAACTGTGGTTTTCTTCATGGCCACTGAATGTAATTTTCATTTTTCTGGTTTTGCTTTTTATTTGTGCTATTGTTTCATTTTCCTAGAATTCCTTCCCCATTTTTTGTCTACCCATTCAGGTCCTCTCAGATCAGTTTCATTAATTATTGCTAATTTCCCCAGCCTAAAGTATTGTCTCCCATCTCAAATTGTAGTGTTTGTTCTGTAGTTCATATAGCAATTAAATATCTTGTAACATTCTTTTTATTGTTCTCTTGGCTATTATTTGTCTTTTATTATTATTTAACATTCCACATACTTGTGTCTTATTTTCCCAACTAGATTATAAACTCCCTGAGGGCAGGTATGATATTTTACATTTCTTTGTGTTTCTCCATTGCATCTAGCACAATGTTACATAGCTTGTAGACAGTTTATTGATTTGATTTGGTTTTGAATATGTTTAATTTTAGATCTTTCAAGTGGATGAGCATTTTAAATTAAAACTTAAACAGCTGTTTGCTTTGTGTCATATTCATGTCTTCAACTAATATTCAGTAATCTTTAGCAGTTAATTGCTTTAGATGGCTAGCTTTGTGGATTTTCCATAACAGATTTTTAATCCCAGCTGGGATTGTTCTGGGCAGCCTATTGCCATAAAATTTGTGTTTGTATGTATAAAATAATCATGTTAGCCTGAATAAACAATTTTGAAAGGTAAGTTACCCCAAGCATAAGATACATTACAAACCCAGCACAAATGAATGTGGAATTATCCACATCATTGCTTTCCTACTAGCTTTATCCCTACCACTAGTATAGATAATTAAGCTGACTTACTGTAATTCTTCCTAAAATCAACAAAGTCACTGTTGGTTTTAAAGTATTGATGAACAACTAAGGAAGAATTCATTAAACTATTTATAACAAGTATTTTTAAATAACTTTATTGTGATATTTTTTGTGGGTAGTCTAAAAATATTTTTCATAACTCATTAACTGCAAATAGACTATTGGGGTTTGTTATCAGTGTCCTAAACTAACTTGTTTAATTTGTATCTAGAAGCCACAGAAGAAGTTTCTCTGGATAGTCCAGAAAGGGAACCTATCCTGTCTTCAGAACCTTCTCCTGCAGTCACACCTGTGACCCCTACTACACTCATTGCTCCCAGAATTGAATCAAAGAGTATGTCTGCTCCTGTGATCTTCGATAGATCCAGGGAGGAGGTATGGGAAAATGTTTGTATTCTAAATTAATATGTAATTAGTAAGCTTTTTGTTCCCCCACCCAGCATCACTCTCCTATTAGTCATCTCTAATCAAAGCCTTTAGACACTTTGGGGAAAAGGTATTGGACTAAGGAAGTCAGCTGATTTGGCTTCTAATTTTATCTTTATCACATTTTAACCCAGTGACTTGGGCACATTACTTTCCTTCTTAAGGATTTTATCATTTGTGTTCTCATGATGCTTATTTATGACTCTCAGAGTTTCTGTGTTAGTCAAATGAGAAAATGTATGAAAGTGCCTTAAAAACTTTAATAAAGTGACATTAATTTTATTTGTTGAATCATGCAGTAAATGTTAGTGGTTATGTTGGCAAGGTATAGGATGGGTTGTGCGTGGAGAGGAAGCACAAGAGGGCCTTTCTGTGAATAATGGTGTTTGTGAAAGTTACTGAGCTGTATATTTAGGATTTATATAGTTTATGTTACAGTTCAAATAAGGTTTAGTTACTTAAAAATCTGTACAAGAAAAAGATGATGTACAAAAAGATTATGGTTAGAAAAACTCATTTTCTTTTAGATAGCCTTAGGCTATTAATATTACTCCAGAATAGTTTCAGTATTTAACAATTTCCATGCTCTCTTCTTGAGAATAATAAGACTTCCCTACAGAGCTGCCCCTAGGATTGCTTATTTATAATGGCATTAAAAAGTGCTTCTCTTCAGTCTCACGAGGTTATCGTTTTTCCTCCTTACTGCTTTTTTCAGTGAACTTTATAATGCTTTCATTGGCTTCAAGAAGAGCATGTGTTTACTGGGTTATTAGAGAAATCATGATGCTAAAGATTCTAAGTGTAGTTATTTCTACAGATATGTAGGGTTCTACCGGCAAAAGTAATAGCTACCTCCTGATCATTAAAGAGTAGAGATAACAACTTTGAAAAGTGCTAATATTAAAAATAATTAAGGTGTTAGTTTAATGATCTGAATCTGAAGACTCAGTTTAGAGAACAGCAACAAAAAAATTCTTCAGTATTCCTATAGAAGACTAAATCTGAGGAGTTGTGAGAAAACAAGACTTTTTGTAACTTCTCTAGATGATCCTTTTGTATATGTGTATATGTGTGTTTTGTTTTTGTTTAAATATGGTCAAGGAAATGTGAAAGCTTTATTGTTTTTCAGAAACAGAGTGCTGAGTGGCTTTTTAAATTGTTATGACAGCGACCCTAATAAAAGATAGATGGTAAAAATTGAAGTTATTAGTGTTATAACAATAATATAAAGTGGAATCTTTAACATCAAAAAAATTACCTTTTCTAGATTGAAGAAGAAGCAAATGGAGATGTTTTTGATATAGAAATTGGTGTATCAGATCCAGAGAAAGTTGGTGGGTCAATATTTACTATACTTTAAATTTGCTTCTTTTTGATAAGTACCTTGGTTGTTAATATGTTGTTTTTCTTTATTAAGTGCAGTGTTAAGTATTAAAATGATACTTTTATTTTTAAGCTTGTGGGGCTTTTTCGTTTCTCATTTTATTTTGTTTTTTTTTTCAGCTTTATTGAGTTTATAATTAACAAATAATTTTATATATTTAAGATGTGCATTGTGATGATTTAATATATGTACACGTTATGAATCGATAATCACAAGTCGGTCAGCATATTACTTCACATTAGATACCTTTTTGTGTGGGTGGTTAAGCTTATTGTTTTTAATAGTATTGCTTGACTTTTCTTATAGGTGATGGCATGAATGCTTACATGGCTTATAGAGTAACAACAAAGGTGAGTCTTTGCTCCTTTAAAAAAATAGTGAGCCCTATATGTAGTATGAGCTTACAACAGCAATTAAGGTATAAGGATTTCCTGTCTTTACAAAGGTTACCATCCATTGAGATTTCAAATAAGTAGTTAACTCTAAGTAGTTAACGAGCAGTTTGTTAAGTGTAATAATCTCTAAAGTAGAGGTAAAGTATTATATGACGGTATGCAGGAAGGGACTTAATATAGACAAAGGTAGGGGAAAGTGATGGGGAACAGGACACGGAGAAAGGAGAATGCTCGTTCCAGGCAAAGGGGTTTGCTTTTACAAAAGTGAGGTGTCAAGAAAACATTGTGCTTTCTAGGATCTGCAGGAAGCGGTGCCTACTGAAAATTGTTTGGTGGTAGCCTACCTATATTATAAACAGCCACATTAAAGAATTTGGGCTTTATCCTTAGTATAATGGAGAGTATTTGAAGAGATTCCAGCAAGCATGTGGCACAATCGGATTTTTGTTTTAGAAAGATCTCGCCGACTACTAAGTTGGGAGCAAAAAGTAGAGGTCAGGATTTCCAGTGAATTCCTTTGCAGTTCCTAAAGGATTGTAGGCCTTAGATCTTAAAACAAGAGAGAGATCTACAGCAGTCTTAGCTGTGAGAAGTAATATTTTATACTAAGGAATTGATTCTGAAGCTAGAATAATGGCTTCTTGAGTTGTATAGGCGGAGGTAGAATCGTTAGGGCTTGGATGTAAGGAGTGAAGGAGAGATGCCTGAGTCACTGACTAGAGGATCTCCGTGGTTGTCAGAGGGATCGCAGAGAAAAAGCGGCACAGTTTGGATGGGTGTGAGATTTATTAATTCATTGAAGAAATATTTATTAAACACTTACCATGGGGTCCAGCTCTATTCCAAGCATGAAGGTTTAGTGGTAAACAATACAAACAGGTGCCCTTCCCACTTGGAGGTTATGTTCCAGCAAGAGATGTGGTGAATTTGAGGTGGCAGCAAGATTTAAGTGCAGGTATCCCTTGGGCATTTTGATATCTTGGACTGAAGCTCAGAGATCTGGGCCAGAGGGAAAGATTTAAGAGTCATTAACATAAATGTAATTAGAGTTGATGAGATGAGTCAAGGATAGAATCAAGCAAACATTTTTTCTTTTTAAGTTTCTGTAAGAAAAAAAAAAAACATGGGTAATGTAGGGTTGTTTTTCGGTTAGAAATTTATCAACACATTAGTTAGCTACTGTGCATTCTTTTGCAAAGTAAACCAGAGTGTGTGTGTGTGTGTGTGTGTGTGTGTGTGTATGTGTATGTTCACGGTTATATGTGATACTAACTTCTAAAAAACTGCTTAGTATCAGGATTTGAAATACCTCTTCTTCACTTGTAGACTTCTCTGTCCATGTTCAGTAAGAGTGAATTTTCAGTGAAAAGAAGATTCAGTGACTTTCTCGGTTTGCATAGCAAGTTAGCAAGCAAGTATTTACATGTTGGTTATATTGTACCACCAGCTCCAGAAAAGAGTATAGTAGGTAAGTATGAAAAACTAAATAAACTGACTGTTACTAGTTCAGTTGTAACTATCAGATTAGGATATTGTGATCATTCATTATCGTGATAACTCAATGTCTAGCGATACTGAATTGAATAAATATTCCATTTATGATAATCATTCATCAACTAAGGAATGTATAAGCTAATAGTCTTATTTTCTAACATCTTAGGATTTTGATTTATATAGGATCATTGATATATAATCTAATGATGTTAAATATTGGGTTAGAATTTGCCAAGTTGAAAGCAATTGAAAACCCTAACATTTTAGGGTCATATTACTGAGTAACACTCAAAAGATACTTAATATTAGTAGCATATTAACATTTTTCTAAGGGATGGAGGTATTTGGCTTTCAGCTATTCATTGTCCAAAAAGGAGATTCCATCCAGTCTGGAGCTTCTAAGACCTATCATGTTAGTGTATTTCGTGGTTCAGTTTAATGTTTAAAAAACATTTCTACCTGTGGGTGCCTGGCTGGTTCAGTCAGTTTGAGCATGTAACTCTTGATCTTGGGGTTGTAAGTTGGAGCCCCACATTGGGTATAAAGATTGCTTAAAAATAAAATCTCAAAAAAAAAATTCTACTTGTACAAGTAATAAAGCCTTAGTTAAGAATATGCAGAAGGGAACACCTCGTTGGGTCAGTTGGCAGAGCATGCAATTCTTGATCTCAGTGTCGTGAGCTCAAGACCCACACTGGGTGTAGAGCTTACTTTAAAAGTGGGGGGGGGGGCACCTGAGAGGCTCAGTCAGTTGAGCTCCGATTCTTGATTTCAACTCAGGTCATGATCTCAAGGTCATGAAATTCTTATTGGGAAGTCTGCTTGAGATTCTCTCTCCCTCTCCTACCCCTCCCCCAGCTTCTGGGTGCATGTGTGCACGCGCTCTTTCTCTCTAAAAATAAATAAATCTTTTCAATTTTTAAAAAAGAATATGCAGAAAATTACAAAAGAGCATTCTCTTTGTTGTTGAAGTACAGTAAGCTCTCCCATTTGTTGTCCCATTAACTGTCATCTCTTAAAATTTTGTAGTTTTTCCCAGTGTTTTCAGTTACGAGTTTTTATTTACCATACTTTGTAAGATTATTCAGAAAATAAAAAAATGAGTCTGATCTTTAAATTGTGGAGTTTTTTTAAACATTTTGTTTGTAAGGCACTTATTGGTATCTTTAATGATTTTGAAACCTGATATATTTAAATGCATTTGTTATATTCTCTGTGATTTTTTTTAATTATAAAAAACTTTTTAGGGGCACCTGGCTGGCTCAGTTGGTGGAGCATGTGACTCTTGATCTCGGTTGTGAGCTCAAGCCCCACATTGGTGGTAGAGTTTCCTTATATTCATGAAATTTTTAAAAAACTTAAAAAAAATGTGAAATAGTAATAAACTCAATATTTGTAAGACAAAAATAAGTTTAGTGATAAGAGTGGCTTGCTTTATTTTGTGTTTTTACAGTTTCCCAAATCTCTAATTTCCAGCTTAGTAGAAAATAGTTACGTCCTCATGTATGTTTCTACATTCTGTTGTGATATAACACACCTTACAACCTTTGTAAAACTCCACTGAGCTCTCATGAAAGAGTGAGAGTAAAAAAGACAGTAGTTTAATATTATGAAAATAGCCTTTGGTGCACACTTCCCCACACCCATACAGAAAAGGGTCTCAGAAATCTTTCCGGTATTCTGACCATACTTTGAGAACTGCTAACCTAGTTAATCTTACTTCTTTTACCTCTGAACTTTTGCAGTGGTATCTTTTGGCGTCCTTCTGTGTAGGGAACTTAAGTTTTATGTATCACAAATTATTTATTATTATCTTTCTTCCTTTGACTTCAGTTGTGCAACTATTTTTATATATGAGAGGGAAAAAATTATTTTTCTCATTTTGGTGGCTAACATGCTAATCTAGTCCTTAAACAGTGAGCGCCGCCCCCCCCCAAAAGAAAATTGAAAAAAGTAAATTTTAATGCCCACGTTTATTATGTTTCAGGCTAATATTTTGCCTTAGTCAACCTTCCACACATTATTACAGTATAACAAATAGCATGTGTAAATTTAAAGTAGAAGTGAGAAACTAAATCCTAAGAGCATCCTTTTCTGAAACTGAGTCTGACAGCCTTCAAAGGGTTATTAGGGGCCAGTCACACAGTTTTGTTTGAATTATCCATATACATGGCTAAGATAGCCTCTTACATTGTAAGGCTATCAGTTAAATTATAGGACTAATTAACATTTATTGAGAGCTTACTGTACCATGGCGCTGTACTAAATAATGTGCTTTCTCTCATTTAATCCTCATAGCAACTTTATGAAGTTAACTTACTGTTGTCCTTATTTAATAGGTGTAAGGAAGCTAAGGTTCATCAGGGTTATGTGACGTGTCCCGTGCCATTCAGCTACTAAGAGGCAGAGCTGAGCTTTGAATACAGGCCATCTTACTCTAGAACTTATATTTTTAATCACTATTCTAGTCTGCCTCTAATTTTGGTATTTTTAAATTATGGTTATGGTTTGCTTTTATTTTTTATCCAAAATAAAAAACTTTCCAATTTTAAAAATAATCTAATGCTATGTTATTGTAGACTTGTCTAATGTGATTTAAGGTGGATTGAGTTGTTTTAAAATTATTTATTTATATACCACTTTATTCTAAAAAGGACTTGAGACAACTACAGATAATGCAGTTTTTTTTAAAAGATCAAAATAAAGAAATTAGCAAGAAAAATAAACAGTCAAATAGTAAGATGAAGTCAAGTTAAACAGTTTCTTCAAAATGTATGCATAAAGTCTGAACAGTTACTAAAGATGGATTAAAAATTGATCTGTGAACTTGCTGGCAGCCAGCCAAATAGAGAAGCAGTCATTTTTTCATCCTGGCCATCAATTTTTTTTTAAATAAAAATGAATAGGTTGTCTTAAGAAACTGTTGAAATACGGGAGGCCTTTTTGATTATGTAGGCAGTGGTTTTCAAGTGACGAACACTTAAAGAGGGATAGCAGAAAAGGAATGGTAACTTGACTTGGTTGCTGAAAAGTTGTAACTACCCCTGAAGGAAGAGGAGCCTTTTCATTAGCCCAAAATTGCTACCCCTTTATAAGATTAGTTATCTTAAAAACACCATTTCACTAAGCTTTTAGATAAAGAACAACAACAAAGTTGAAAAGTTTTAACAGTTAACGGATTAGAGTGTTTTTTATTTGCTGCTTTGGCCTGTATTGGTTACTTGTAGGAAGTAGCATGAGCACAAGATCCTTAAAGGGAAAAATGCAAAGAACTGCATAGTGATAAGATATTTTCAGGGAAACAAATATGTTTAATAATTAACATCCCACTTCAATTGGTCCATTCAGGGTAGATAATTTTAGGTGTTTAGGTTTTCTTTTTCAAAGTTGTATTTCAGAAGAACTATGTTAAACAAAACATTATTGGGTGATATGTTTATTTACCAGATGTACCAGCCTGAATAAGAATTACATGGCTTTACATAATCCTATTTTTAATGCCTTTGTTGAGATATAATCTACATGCCATATAATTTATTAAGTGTATATAATTCGGGGCATCTGGTTGGCTTAGTTGGTAGAGCATGAGACTCTTGATCTCAGGGTTGTGAGTTCAAGCCCCATGCTGGGTGTAGAGCTTACTTAAAAAAATTATAAAGTGTATGTAATTCAATGTAGTATATAAGGCTTTTAGTATATTCAGAGTTGTGTACACACCACCACAGTTTTAGAATATTTTTATTACTGTGTAGCCATCATCCTCCAATTTCCCCAAGCCCCTAACCCCATGCAATCACTCATTTACTTTCTCGCTCTGTAGATGTGTCTATTCTGGACATTTCATACAAAGGGAATTAGACAATGAATGAGCCTTTGTGACAAACTTCTTTCACTTAGCATATTTTTTTTTTTTAAAGATTTTATTTATTTGAGAGAGCACGAGCACAGGGAGGGGCAGAGGGAAAGGAAGAAGACTTCCCACTGAGCAGAGAGCCGGATGTGGGACTCTGAGATCATGACCTGAGCCGAAGGCAGACGCTCAACCAACTGAGCCACCCAGGCACGCCTCACTTAGCATGTTTTTTTTTTTTTTAAGATTTTATTTATTTATTTGACAGGGAGAGACACAGCGAGAGAGGGAACACAAGTAGGGGGAGTGGGAGAGGGAGAAGCAGGCTTCCCGCCGAGCAGGGAGCCCAATGCGGGGCTCGATCCCAGGACCCTGGGACCATGACCTGAGCCGAAGGCAGACACTTAACGACTGAGCCACCCAGCCGCCCCTTAGCATGTTTTTAAGGTTCATCCATGTTGTAGTCTATGTCAGTACTTGATTTCTACAGAATTGATGTTGAAAGGAAAAAGAACAAGGGAAAAAGAATGTGCAGTCTGATACAGTAGTGTTAAAATTGAAATTGCAATTACAGAAATGATTAGCATGACTTTTATTTTTTAAATTATGAAAGCACTTGTTGTTTCAACTATTACAAAACCAGCTATGATAAACAACATGTTCTCAGACTCTACGGTGGGGAAAATATTTAGCAAATTCATGGATTACACCTACTTTTCTAATCCCCAAACTAAAGAACGTCAATTATTGCTTATAAGAAATGAAAATATTAATTGAGGGACACCTGAGTGGCTCAGTTGGTTAAGTGTCTGCCTTTAGCTCAGGTCATGATCTCAGGGTCCTGGGATCGAGCCCCGCATTGGACTCCCTGCTCAGCGGGGAGTCTGCTTCTCCCTCTGCCTGCCGCTTGCCCTGCCTGTGCTCTCTCTCTGTCAAGTAAAATCTTAAAAAAACAAAAGAAAATATTAATTGAGCTTAAATTTGCTAATGTGAATCTCTTTATGCATATTGAAATGCAAACACATTTTAATTTACCAAGAGTGTAGTATATCAAACAGATGAGGAACCCAAACGGGTGAGGAGACTGCAGACACAGCTCACCTCTGCTTTATCTGGTTTTGTGTTGTACTTACCAAGTTGAGATGTTAATATAGCATGAGTTTTAATTCCTCAGAAGTATGATTGATACTAGTGATAAATTGAGGAGTTTTTTTTTTTGTCAAGTTCAAATTTAAAGTATATTTTAAATTATGCAGAAATGACTATAAGAGATGTTTACAATAATACAAAGTTATCATGAGTCTCATTCTGTTTTTTTTCAAAGGCATGACCAAGGTCAAAGTGGGTAAAGAAGATTCATCATCCACTGAATTTGTAGAAAAACGGAGAGCAGCTCTTGAAAGGTAATTGTGGACAGCTGTGCATTATTACTCTCATGTTTTTACTTCAGTAATAGGAGTCTAATTCCATTATATGGCACACTGTATTTTAATTAATTTTTTTCACACTACCATTTCGTGACTGTTTACTAAGAGTGCTTTATACTTTTAAGAAAATTCTTTTAACAATACAATACTGTGTTCTGCTTTTATTAATCCTCACAGTGGATTGATATTTAGCAGTAGTATATCTAACAAAATAACACCTATTTTTGTATCCTGTGACATAAGCAGGAATATAAAGGCATGAGTTAGTTGGAGATAGAACTAATGTATCTTGGGGCGCCTGGCTGGCTCGGTAGAGCACGCGACTCTTGATCTTGGGGTTGTCAGTTCGAGCCCCATGTTGGGTATAGAGATTATTTAAAATTTTTTTTAAGAAAAGAAAAGAATTAATGTATCATAGCTGTAGTCCACATGAGAAGTAAAAAACTGCCAAGCTTGTAAAAAGATATGAAAAGGTAGATAAACTTTTGAATTTTTAGTATTTAGTAATATTTAGGTTCTTAAGAAGTTCTACCTGTATTCAGGTTCTGTTGCATAATTTGGCTAATTATAGTTCATTTAAAGTAATTTTTCCTTTGAATTATTACTTGGTTAGGAACATTATTAAATACAACGAAAAATTAGGTTTGCGCTTTCCCCTTTAATTTTGTATAATTGATTTTGACTTGAGCGCATAGTAGTATTAGTCATTTATTGAGTTGACTGTATACTTAAAGTCTGATGTATTTGCTCTACCTTTTTTTAGAGTACTTGACACATTTCCTGTAGTTTTGAAGACTTGTGTTCAATGTCACAGAGTAAAAAGAGGATGAATGGGAGGATCCCAATCCTAGAATCTTAACATTTATTCCTTACTTGCTATGCTGAAAATTGAGAAAACAAATTTGAAACTATCTTAAAGCCCAGCTTTTAGAACATAAGTTGGTAATCACCTAGACATATAAATTTTCTAACTTCATAGGTTTTTTGGGTTTGTTATTTTAATTGAATTTTGTTTATCTTAATTGAATTTGCTTATTTGTTCTTTATTCTCTCTTTTGACTTAAAATCAGTGGTTGTGGTAGGTCGGACAGATTTTAAGGAATAGTATATTTATCTCCAGGATACACATTATTTTTTAACCTACTCTTTAAGACACCTTATTTCTGGGTTTTAGTTATAATTTGTTTCCATTTTAAGCAAATACCACAGAAAAGAAGGTTTGAACAATTTACAGTAAGAAAGCTAAAGAATATGCAACTTAATATTAAGGAGGACTCAAAGGATGAGATTATTGTCTGTGAGAATTGCAGTTACTCAGGAAAAGGATTTAAATTGCATCAAGAGAAGTTTAGGTTAGGCATTAGAATTGTTTATGTTATGAAAGAAGTCATAGACTGAATGTTTTTAGGAGTAAAGGGTAGATAATGTTTGGTTTTGATTTTGCTTAGTTCTCCTTGAAAGTGTAACCATGACCCTTTGAGAAACCTTTCAAGTCCTATTTTTCTATGAGTAAATTTGAAATATTTCAGATGGCATGCTTAATAAGGAACTTAATGAAGATTTATTGTACCTAGGACATATAATTTGATTCTCTATTCACCTTTCTTACAACTTGACTGCATTGCATAGTACTTACCATAACATCATGCAGTATGAAACATTGAGGAGAGTTGTAAAGAAATACTGAGATTTGACCTGCTAGATATTTGAAAATAGTTTCTTCAGTGATAAATGTTACTTCTTAAATGCTACCTTAGTGGACTTTGCAAGTTAAAAAAAAAGGAAACAGTGTAATAGGGAGAGATTCATTTTGCCTTAAAAATTATGACTAAAGAAAATATAGGTGTAAAGGTCTAGAAGCAGAGGAATTGGAATGCTTTTTCTAAAGGCAGTTTTCTTAAAATTAAAAAATTAGAGAACAGGCTTATCTGTGGGATACCTAACCTAGTTGAATCTGGTGGGGCAGGGAAGTATTTTTCTTTGTATATACTATGATAACAATTTACGTATTTATCTGTTGGTTCCACTCAGAAAATCTAGATGACTGTCTTGAGTGAAAGGATGAACATCTAGTATTAAAATACAGGCAGAGAAAGGGAATGGTTAAGAAAGCTACTCTCCTGGGCACACTCACTAAAGGAAGTAGAAGCTACTTGTAGGAAGAGTGTCCCTAAGACTTGAGAGTGCTTCGCATTTTACCTTCAGCCCGTATTGAGTTTATACTCAATACGTGAGGTGAGGTGAGGATACGGTTCTGCAGATATAAACAGAAGTCTAGGGTTGCGTGAAAGGGATTTAGCATCCCTTTTTTGTTGAAGCCTGTGCTCCACTACACACTATATACTGTGTGACTTGGGCAACTTACTTAACTTAAATACATTTTTACTTACCTTACGATGTATCAGGATTGTGTTCACTCCAAGCACCCAGAAATTCAACTGGCTTGGCCTAAGCAGTTAGCATAGGTTAATTAGTCTACTCTTTCGTATCAGGAAGTACTTAGGATTATCCAGTTCATCAGGAAACCTTGTTGCTTCTTTCTGATATCTGTAATACAGCCATTTCTCACCAGAGTACAATACTAGTCCAAATGTTGGAATTAACTGCAGTAGGCTCCTAATTGGCCTCTTTGTTTCCATCCTTGAACCTCTACTCTTTTAATACAGCAATCAGAGTCATCCTTTTAAAATACAAATCAGACAATATTGCCCCCTTCCCCATTTCACTCAGTAAAAGCCAGAGTCCTTCTAATGGCCTACAGAACTTCACATGACATGCACTGCTCGCTCTGTTACCTCCTTGATCTCATATGCTCCTTGATCACTCTGCCCCAGTCCGCACTGATGTTTTGCTGCTCCTCAAAAATCCTAGGCATTTTCCCACCTTAGAGTTGTTTCACTGGCCTCTCCCATTGCTTAGAAAGCTTTTGTTCCCAGGTATCTGCATTGCCCATTCTCTTACCTCTTTTAAGTTCGTGTGTTCAAGTATCCTCTTTCCAGTGAAGTCTTTTCTG
Organism: Neomonachus schauinslandi; assembly: GCF_002201575.2. Lineage (NCBI taxonomy): Eukaryota > Metazoa > Chordata > Mammalia > Carnivora > Phocidae > Neomonachus > Neomonachus schauinslandi. Next base: position 15,739,158 of record NC_058409.1, read on the forward strand.
ATGATTGGCTTCATTCTTACCTGTTCTCTTTGAATTGCCACCAACCATACCTTATATACTTGATCACATTTGCTCTACTGTTCTATCCTTTCTTTTTCCACAGCATCTGCCAACTTGTTACATAGTATATAATTTATGTGTTTATTGTATTTATAGTTTATCATCAGTCTTCTCTTACTAAAATACAGTTTGTACTGATACACTGAGTGTTCAGAACAGAAAATGACATGTAGTAAATGCTTAATAAATATTTGCTGAAGGAACAAATGAATGTCATCAAAGATCAGGCTCTTTCTGCCTTTCTGTTCTCTCATTGTTAGCACATGTGTTTAAGTTTCAAGCAAGAGAAATATTTTTAACTTTGTTCTTCGGAATTTTGTATAACCTGCTTTATTTTGTTTTATTTTCAATGAGTAAATAGGAGCTTAAAACCCTCAGTGATTCTTCTAAATTTATCAGTAACCTTTCCTTGGAGCAAATGTAAAAAACAACTACAGCTGACTTCCTCTCGTTAAGTGTGATACTAACTTTTCATCATTTCCTTTGTGTCTTCCATTTCTCTCTTCCTTCTAGTGTTTCTCTTCTTCCCCATGCCTCTTTTCATGTGTCCTTCCTATATTTTCCTTTTTGTTTTGTATCCATCCTTTATATATTTATAACCTCTCTGACCTTACTACTGAATTGGGGAGTATTTACAAATACTCATTAATTTAAAATCTATCTTAGGATGCGCAGCATCACTCATCATCAGGGAATTGCAGATTAAAACTATAGTGAGATATCACCACACCTGTTAGAATGGCTAAAATCAAAAACACAAACAAGTGTGGACAAGAATGTGAAGAAAAAGGAACGCTCTTACACTGTTGGTAGGAATGCAAACTGGTACAACCACTCTGGAAAACAGTATGAAATTTCCTCAAAAAGTTAAAAATAGAACTACCCTATGATCCAGGAATTGCACTGTTGGGTATTTACCCAAAGAATACAGACCCTAATTCAGAGGGATGCAAGCACCCCTGTGTTTATTGCAGCATTATTTACAATAGCCACATTATGGAATTAGCCCAAGTATCCATGGATAGATGAATGGATAAAGAAGGGGTCTGTGTGTGTGTGTGTGTGTGTGTGTGTGTGTTTAAAATGGAGTATTACTTAGCCTTTAAAAAGAATGAAATCTTGCCATTTGTAGTGATGTGGATGGAGCCAGAGAGTGTTATGCTAAGCGAAGTAAGTCAAAGACAAATACCATATGATTTCACTTTATGTGGAATTTAAGAAACAAAACAAATAAGGGGGGAGGGAAAAGAGAGAGACAAACCAAGAAACAGACTCTTAACTATAGAGAACAAACTGATGGATACCACAGGGGGTGTGGATGGGCTGATGGGGTTAAATAAGTGATGGGAATTAAGCAGTGCACTTGTCCTGATAAATATGGAAGTATTGAATCACTGAATTGTACACCTGATGCTAATATTACACTCTGTTAGCAGAGGGGTGGTAGTTGGGGGAATGGGTGAAATAGGGGATGGGAATTACAGAGGACGCTTAACTATGATGAATTGTTGAATCATTATATTATACACCTGGAAGTATTATAACACTGTATGTAAACTATAATGGAATTAGAATTAAAAACTTAATGAAAAAAGTGAAAAAATAAACATCTTTATGAACATAAGGATTATGATGACGAAGGATAGTTTCATGGCTCGTAAGAAATGCTGAAATTGATAATGGTATTAAGATTGTGAAGGGAGAAAAAAATGCAGATCCGTTCCTTTAATTGTCTGATTTAAAAACACACCACTTACAAAGAAGGGAATTTTCATATAAAATGTGCTATTGAGAAAAGCAAAGTAGACATACTGGGTACAACCAGTTTGAAGAATAAAGTTCCATTGAATGTGATAGTACTTTGCAAAGCAAAGTAGTGGTCATTGTAATATTAAAAAATAATGACGTTATAGTACATCTATACGATAGAATTTCATGTGGTAAATAAAAATGGCATTAGAGAATAATATTTAATGCTACAGAAAGGTATCTACAACTTACTGTTTTGTGTAAAAGGATACACGACTACAAGCATAATGGTGTAATATTTTTGTTAAAACCAAAGTCTCTGAGTTTGTGTACATACTCACACTCTTAGAAAAAACATTAAAAGGTAATTATCTCTGGAACAAAAAATCTTTCATGTTTCTGTTCTTAATTTTAACGTTATGTAAATTTAGGGCTTTTAAAGAGATGGTTGATTGCTGTTTACTTCTGTGTAACCCTTCAGAAGTAAAGGTTTACTGTCTTTTTCTAGAATACCATTTTCCAAAATGATTCCTCAGAAAATTAATATGTGGTAGGGTGAAAAAAGGAAAATCTGTAGACAATTGAGTCTTGTTAACATAAGGTTTAACACAGTTAAGCCAGGTTCATTTCCTGCAGGACTTCGCACAGTGGTTAACATGCCGCTGTCCATTATGACCCAGAGGAATATATATGTAATGTATTTCAGACTTTATTGATTGTAAAACCATTCTTCTTCCTAGAATACTGAATGAGACTAGTATTCCACAGAGCTCACTTTGGAAAGCTGTTTTAGAATATAAGTGGTATTAGGTAATTACATTTAGGTTTGAAATAATTGGGATGTTCCAAGCTTGGGTATGACATGTTTTGTCTTCTACGACAAACAACTGAAACAAACTGCTCTCAGCCGTATGCAGTCTGCACAAGTAAATAACAGTATTGAAGAACTTGAGGGTTAAAATTGTAAGTAAAATTCCGGTGGGAAGATACCAACATTTTCTTTTAACACAAAATTAGTGTTCCTGTTGCATCTCGTTTTTAGCCTGATAATATAGGCAGTATATATATATTTTAAGCCACAGTGTAGTTGTCTTGCACATATCTATTAAATGCTCTATTTCTGTGGTCATATTTTCTTATTAGTCAAGGCTAATGACTTGAAGTTTATTTAAATATATAAAAACAGAAGTTAACATGTAAGCCATGATAAAATAGTCATCTTAACCATTGTATAGAATTTGACTTCATAGAAAGTTACCAATGTTTTTCTGAAACTTTAGGCATATTTTATAATCTTACAATGAGGTAGAAGAGTTACTGATTACATTTGTTCTGCAGAAATAGAATAAAGGTATATTAACTGTTAAGTAAAATACTGTAATTGAAATGCACATGTTAATCATTGGGGAAGAACAGTTTTTTGAAAAATGGGATTAGATAAGTAAACAAGAATCATGAAATAGTGGACCTTTTTTCTTTTTATGGATGATGGAAATTGGGGCTTTTCTACTTTCTACTACAGGAAAACGAAGTTGGGCTAATAGTGATTAATAATGGTGTTGCGCTTGTCATTTTTATTTTGTGTGGTGTCATATAAGAAAAACATGAATCAAGCTTTTAGTAAAACCTTTTTAAAAATAGAATTTTAAAGAAAATTTAGCCCTTGTCAAATAAGGATCAAAACTGATTTGATAATTTAAATCTGCTGACAAGGAAAAAAAACTGGTAGACTTTTCTCCATTTTGGTAATAATAGGAATAATAAAATAGTTGATTGGAATATATATAGTGATGTGTGTGTTGGGACTCTGAAATAATAGCTGGGAACATGTGACTCCACCAAAAGATAAAATTATTCAACAAATTCATATACCCTTTTACAACTCTAATACTTTGCAGTGTGAAGTTGGGTAAGTTATTCACCCTCTCCTATATCCCCCACCTCCATGACCTACCATGTCTCTTTTTATATAATTATGAATTTGCAAAAGATAAAACGCTTTTTAATCCTTAAGTTGCTTTTAAGAGTATAAATAAATTAATGTGAAGGCAGATTGAGGATATTGGTTTACCTAATTTTTATTATTTTATATTTTCTTAAATCTAGGTATCTTCAAAGAACAGTAAAGCATCCAACTTTACTACAGGATCCTGATTTAAGGCAGTTCCTGGAAAGTTCAGAGGTATTACTTCTACCTTAAATTTTCATATGATATGAATGTTCTCATTATTTATGTTTGTTACTTTAATAACTTTTATAAAAATATATGTTCCATAAATAGTTGGATTAGTAAATGGAATAAAATGATTTTTTTGGCTTAGTGTTCTAATTCGCTTTAATTATTTAAATTACTAGCAGAATATCTTCTTGTATTGATAATTATGATCAGTTTCTTTTTCAAAAATTTTAAACCACATTTAGAAGAATGACTTACAGGTAGTCTAATTCTCAGTGCCCAAGTTGTTGCTTTAGGCATTACGTTGAAATAATTTTATTCGGGCCTCCTTTTAGAGACATTTGAATGTGTTCGTATGTCTACATTCTAATATTCTTAACTGAGGTTCTGAAATGCAAATGTATGTATTAAAAGAGCTTAAATTATAACTGTGCTACTCCTTACATTTGAGATGTTTGGTACATTTGGGGCTCGTCACAGTTCAGAGTTTTAATTACTACCCTTTGAACTTTTTTGAAGGGGCGCCTGGGTGGCTCAGTCGGTTAAGCATCTGCCTTCGGCTCAGGTCATGATCCCAGGGTCCTGGGATTGAGCCCCTCATCGGGCTCCCTGCTCAGCAGAGAGCCTGCTTCTCCCTTTCCCTCTGCCTGCCGCTCTGCCTACTTGTGCTCTCTGTCAAATAAATAAATTAAAAAAAAAAAATCTTTTAAAAAAAAATTTTATTTGAATCCCAGAATTTTTGAAAAATACAGAATCACACTGTCCTTAACTGAGCATAAGGAGATTTTTCTCCAGACTTTCTTCTTCTTTCCTTATAAACAAGTTTATTTCCTGCAAGCAAACAGGTGGCCAATGTTAAAGTACTTGGCAATTTCTTAATATATTTTGACAAACGGTGTGTTGTTCCATCTAAATGTAAACGTGCAGAAGAAAAGCAAATGGAAAGTCTATTTTTTAAGTTTTCCTTTGAGAGTGTACAAGTAGTGTATTTGAGAAATTAGATCTCACTATTGAAATGTATGAGAGTGAAGAAAATACAACCTCCTTTTTTTCTTTTTCTTTTTTCTTTTTGGTGGGGGTGTGCAGTCCCTTTTGTGCCCAGTTAAACCTCCAGGCTTTTAACCGGTTTGTTTGCCCTTATTTGTCATTCAATTCCAGCTGCCTAGAGCAGTTAACACACAGGCTCTGAGTGGAGCAGGAATATTGAGGATGGTGAACAAGGCTGCCGACGCTGTCAACAAAATGACAATCAAGATGAATGAATCGGATGCAGTAAGAGCTGATTTTTCGACTTGAATAATGAGATGAATTAATGAGCCCAACAATTGCATTTTAAAGCTGTACAAGTAGAAAATAGGATATTAATTTGCTTATTGAGTTTAGTTCTCAGCCACATCAGTTGACTACCGTGGTTATACATGGTTAATTTGTTGCTTTAAAATAAGGAATGTGCCTTGCTATTGGTAACCTAATTTACAGTGGTTTGTTCTTGCTAAATTAGCTCCATTTCTCATTTTTTTTTCTTAGTGGTTTGAAGAAAAGCAGCAGCAATTTGAAAATCTGGATCAGCAACTTAGGAAACTTCATGCTAGTGTCGAAGCCTTGGTCTGTCATAGAAAAGGTGTGTTTGCCATGTTATTTATGTGTTAACACCGTAAGTTAATTCAAATATTTTATTTAAATTTTATTAAAATGAACATTCTGGGGTTACTATAGAAGAGAGAGCAGTAGTTTAAGAGAATGTTTTCTATTTGAATCTTGTGAATATTTTTTTGTTCTACTTGATCCTCACTTATAGTTGAGAGGTAGAAAAATCCTGAGCTTATAAAAATATATTTTGAATTTTGGATTAAAACTTGTTCATTTGATTAACTCTTTGTTAAACATACTTATACTTTAATGAGTGAAGATGTCTTATTAGTAACTGATACAACTAAAAATATCAGATTAAAAATTTGATACTTGAAATTTATCTTTAAAAAATTTTTTGTGTACCTGTATTTCATAGAAAACTCTGAATTATTTTCTTCATTTTTGAACAACCATATTGAAAAGTCTGGGGAGAGGAAGTTTGTTAAAAATTGATAGAAAAATTAAGTTGTAATTTTTAATTTTATCATGAGATTTTTATTGTTTTTTTTAAGAATACAAGGATTTTAATGTTAGGTTCTTAAAATAATAAGTAATTTTGTAGGTGCCATTACCAGTAATCCGTTTGAGTAAAACAATTACAGAAGTTCACCAATACACTCATTATTGAAAGTAGTTTATAACAGCTTTTGCCGTTTGTACTCTACCTCTTAGGGAATGGCTTTATGGTTCTTAGAGAATTTTATGTAATGTAGAGCGGTTTCTAGACAATGTGTTATTAGTCAATGACATGTATTCTGTAAACATCTGTTTTTCTTTATTCGAAGTATCTGAAATGATAATGTTCAAAAATCTCTTTTAGAAATTTTTAATATTTCTACTGAGCATTGTTCAAGCATTGTTGTACACCAAGAAAAAAAGAATAAGATTTCTATAAATTGTATGTATAATTTTACCTGGCTTTAAAAAAAAAAATTTTTTTTTCATTAAAAATTACAGACATTTTCAATTTCAAATAAATGTATAAAGCCAAAAAATATAGTATAAATTGATTGTTAGTGTTCCCATTGCTTTCCAAATTAAAAATAAATCTTTTAGAGGTGCCTGGGTGGCTCAGTCGGTTAAGCGGCTGCCTCCGGCTCAGGTCATGATCCCAGGGTCCTGGGATCAAGCCCCGCGTCAGGCTCCCTGCTCAGCGGGAAACCTGCTTCTCCCTCTCCTTCTGCCTGCCACTCTGCCTGCTTGTGCTCTCTGTCAAATAAATAAATAAAATCTTTAAAAAAAAATAATTAAAAAATCTTTTATCTTTTGCAGGAATACACAAAAGCAGTGAGCGCTTTAGGAAGAAAGGGGAGGCTGATTATTATATTAAATTATTAAACATAGTTCCTCCCCTGGGAATATAGGCAGTGGTTCTTCTTAATTTTTCTTTAATGTTCTTCTTAACTTTCAGTAGAGCTCTGAGCAGTTGGCATTTATGCCAAAGGCATTTTAATGACTGCTTGTTTTATGTTAATTATTTCAGAATAATTATTTGAATGATACACGAACTGATAAAATTTAGAGGGAAGGTAGAAAAACCATTGCAATATTTAAAAACTTTACTAGTGAACACTAAAAGTGAATCCTTTTTTGTTTTCAGAGCTTTCAGCCAACACAGCTGCCTTTGCTAAAAGTGCCGCCATGTTAGGTAACTCAGAGGACCATACTGCTTTATCTAGAGCTTTGTCTCAGCTTGCAGAGGTGGAGGAGAAGATAGACCAGTTACATCAAGAACAAGCTTTTGCTGACTTTTATATGTTTTCAGAACTACTTAGTGACTACATTCGTCTTATTGCCGCAGTGAAAGTAAGCTTTATTTTGCAATCTTCTTGAGTTCTTCTCACTTTTGTGGTTTGCTTCTAGAAGAATTTGGTTAGCTATAAGGCACGTATTTAAGTGTGTAAGTTCCGTGTTCTACCAATACATGTAATGGTTTCAAGGTGATGATTCGTAGCCTAATATTTTCTTCCACTATGACTTGGACAATACAGTAGATATAATTGATATTTTTAAGAGATCTAAGAAATGCCAAATAAGATAAAACCAGTACAGATTTACTTACATATTTACATGTATAAGTTTACAACTAACTGGTAGCATTTATTGTTCATTCTAGCATGAACTGAAACTAGTCATGAGCTTTGTTACCGTTAGTAAAGGTATAACAGGAAGCAGAACAAAACCAGAGCTGATTGTTGCGTGAATATGTTTAATGGTGGCTTTTAGCATGCATTTAGACTATAAGCAGACATTCTGTGCATATACTGAAGTGTGTAGTTACTATGTATTTATAGATGAAATGGGACTAGATTAGATAATAAATTGTGTTATCTAGTGGTAAATTTAAGGATAAACAGTTCAGTTTCTGAGTAGTTGGAAAAGTAATCGAGTTAACTAATGAAAATTGGTATTCTACAGGTATCTCCAGTATTCAGACAGTTAAACTGAGTGTTATTTTATCTATCCTGTGTTTCAGAAGGTACTTTAAGATCTTAGGGCGTCTTTCATTTATTGTTATGAGCATTAATTATCATGGGGCGGAGGAACTGGGAATTTACCTTTTATTGAAAGTTATGAGACCTTGTTCCTTGCTTCCTTATGCAAAATTTTTTTAGCTAAAGTCTATGATCAAATTAGTATTCGTCTGCAGTCAGAACATTGATACGCTGCATATTTTTTTATGATCCCTGTTCTCAAGCTAATGGTGACAATTATTGCTAGAAGGTTCTTAGCACTTCAGAATGGTGATATCTTGGGTTTGGTAAATTACCAGTTTTTCCTGTATTTACTCTTAGATGTTACTCTTTATAGTCCTGGTGATTAATTTTTCTTTTTAGTTATTTAAAGAAGTTAACATAGGGGTGCCTGGGTGGCTCAATTAAGCATCTGCCTTCGGCTCAGGTCATGATCCTGGGGTCGAGCTCCACATCGGGCTCCTTGCTCAGCAGGAAGTCTGCTGCTCCTTCTCCCTCTGTTGGTCCCCTGCTTGTGCTTCTCTCTCTCTCTCTCTGTCAAATAAATAAATAAAATCGTTTTAAAAATAGAAGTTAATATAGATAGCAGTTATTAGAGTATACTTCGTTGTATATCAGCAGCTTGTGATAAACAGAAATCCGGTTCACAAATAATGGTTCCTGCTTCTCTCCTACCCACTCTCAGCCAGATGGCATGCTTTATTCCTTACTTGCTATGCTGAAAATTGAGAATTCATTCCGGAATTCCCACTAGCATGAGGGCTGCTGTAAAAAAGTAGAGCACCTTTCAAAATAACTATGGGTCCACAAAGGAAAGCTGGGCAGTGTCTGTGAGAAGGAGTACTGGCTGAGAAGAGGACACTCCCTGGCGGGAATGGCCTGCTAGTGTCCTGGGTGGTGAGCCCTCGCCTCACCTGGGCCGGCCTCATGCTGCCTAAATCTTCCTATGTATTTTTACATTCTCCGAAATTACACTTGGATTCATGTTTCCCAGCATAACAGTGACACTAAAAGAGGTACCAGGATCAACTGAGTTTGGGAGATAATGTACAGTATCCCTGTCTTACAGATTCACAGAGCACTAAAATGCTCATCTGTCTACAAGTAAAAAAACATTTAACTAAGCTTAATCCAGAGACTTCCAAATTGATATGAACAGGAGTTCTTTTCCATTTAATATCTTTTTACATAAATGGAACGGAGTTTGGGAAGAACTGAATTAGTGACTCACTGACTAAAAGAAAGTTAGAGCTGTGCTCAAGCTATACCTTGAGATAGAAAAGCTCTTTTATGTTGGTTTTGTGTTTTCTGCTGAAAACTAGCCCAGGTCATCTGCAGCACGGAGTTGAGAAATTACAGAATAGCATGACAGGGAATTTTTGTGCTCTTTATGTTTGGTTTGGTTTTTGTTTTAAACTAATTCATTTGTATTTGAAAAAGTGATAAATGGACATAATAAATCTAACAGCCCAAAAAGGTCAAGTTCTCTATCTAAGACTGCTAGTCTCAGTCAAATGCTGTTAGATTCTTGTGTGTCTTTACATAATTAGCTATGCATGTGTATGAAGCTAATTTTCTTCCCATCTCTTTCTCTCCTTCTTTCTTCCTCCCTCCCTCCGTCTCTTCCTTCTTGAAGAAGGAACACAGTATATGCACTGTTCTTTGCCTACTTTTTTCATTCATTACATTTTAGAGAGGTGTCCATGCTAGCATATGTTGATATGTTACATTCTTTTTAATGTTTGCATGTCTGTTAAATAGCATATAAAAGTACCTTAAATTATTTAATCAGTCTAGTTGTAAATATTGTTCTTTGAAAACAACTCTTTGGGCATAAAATACCTAGAAGTAGAGTTGCTTGGCCAAACAGTATATGAATTTTAAATTTCAATAGATATTATCATATTACTGTCCAAAGAGATTATCATCAACATACGTGTTCTTTCTTCCACCCAAAGATGAAGGTATTTTTTTTTGTATACGTTTTAAATTTCTTTGGTTAGGGGCGCCTGGGTGGCTCAGTCGTTAAGTGTCTGCCTTGGGCTCAGGTTATGGTCCCAGGATCCTGGGATCGAGGCCCGCATCAGGCTCCCTGCTCAGCGGGAAGCCTGCTTCTCCCTCTACCACTCCCCCCTGCTTGTGTTCCCTCTCTCACTGTGTCTCTCTCTGTCAAATAAATAAAATCTTTTTTAAAAAAATTAAAAAAATAATAAATTTCTTTGGTTAGTGTGAATTTAAGCATCTGTACAGATGATAAGCCATTTGTATTTCTTTTTGTGTGTATGTGAACTCTTCATGTCCTTTACCCAATTTTCTCTTGTGTGTCTTATATATTTCTAAAAGCTCTTTAATACTACTTACCCCTTTGTTTTTATCCATATCGAAAATACTTACTTTTTTAAAAAATATTTATTTGAGAGAGCGAGCACATGCCCAAGCACAGTGGGGGGTGGGGGCAGAGGAAGAGGGAGAGAGAAACTCAAAGCAGACTACTCGCTATGAGCAGAGCCTAACGCAGGACTTGATCTCACGACCCTGAGTTTATGACCTGAGCTGAAACCAAGAGTCGGATGCTCAACCAACTGCACCACCCAGGTGTCTGAAAATACTTTTCTGATGATAAATATGAAACTAAGAGTACTTTGAGAATTAGATGTAGAGCCAAAGCAGGGAAGGAACTAAGACCAGTCGAAATTTGGGCCCTAAAGAAAGATAGATTTCAGCCATTTACAATATTACCTATGCCTGGCCTTATATCCAGGAAACTCCTGCTTTCCTCTTTGTACAGTGCATGGCCTCTCATTTCCAGGACTCCATATTTTGGCTAGCACTGTTACCTAACATATTAAATAGTAAACTCGTTGCATGCATTCTCATGTATTGGCCTTCTCTGAACCACTAGAGTAGGGTCAGGGGTTGAAGATAATGGTTGTCAATGTGTTTAGCACTAGAACTCTTAAAAAGAATTCTCACAGGATCTAAATTCATAAAATATATCAAATATTTTTTAAACCAGCCCAGTAGATGGGTACCCCAAGGAGTTGTTGAAAAGCCTCGTTGTTTGGCTGCAAGTTATCAACATCCTTTTAGGATTCCAGGAAGCTGAGCCATATACTTTCAGATATTCAGTGAATTGGAAAGTGATATTAATTAAAATTAAAATTGCAGTGTCTTGATGGGCCAGGAAAAATGGTCCACAACTGCAGCCTTGTCTAAGCTAGACTAGTTTGCATACAAATGTATAACATAAATTGGCAGGAGAATGGAGGTCCATTGTGGGTTGTCATTGTAATAAATCTGTCCCTCTTAGAGGAGTGACTGGTTCTACTAGAGCAGACTAGCATCTTGACATACAGTTACAATCTTTAAGGTAGCATTTTTAGATAAAGTATGGTTTTGATTCTTGTGTGTGTGTGTGTGTGTGTGCGTGTGCGTATTCCAGGGGTGGGTAGGAAAACAAACGAAGAAAAAGTTAACTTCTTACAGAACTAAGATTACTTTTTTCTTTCAGAAATAACCTGACTTCTAGTAGTTTTACCTTTATTTTATAGCTCCTCCATCTTTGTCATAATAAGTATGTGATGGTTCTGGAATCTTAGGAGTTAATAAATTGGACAGAGACCAAATGAGTTTAAATTAGTGTATCACCAAAAAAGCCAATTTATATATATTGAGAACTTAAGCAAATATTGAAATTAGAGTGCATTTTGTACTGGTACATATTTTAAGTAATCGAATTGTTACTACAGAGGAGTTTATAAAAAGGAACTGATATGGCCCTCTTCCCCTAAAGACTAGGAATATAAATCTTAAAATTATTTTTTGGTGGTGCGTGTGTGTGTGTGTAAGGGGTGAGGGGCGAGGATTTGTTTGTTTTAAATGGTAGTGACTTTCTGAATCTAGTTATGGTAGCTGTATTTAATTTTTGTGGTTTTGTCCCAAGTTAATATGGCTGAGGCAAAATTAATTTATAATAAGAAATGTCTTAAGGAAAATGTTGTCTCATAACTATAAGAAAAGCGAAGGGGACAGTAAGATATACTTAGTAATGTGAGAAGAAAAATTATATGAAACGACAAAAGAAAACTAACAAAGTGGATTTAAGTACCGATAGATAAGGTGCTTTGATTTATCAGTTTGCCCAGGACATCTTTTATCCTGGTGAATATGAAATATGTACAGTCTTTGGAAAAAATACTTTGGTTTCTGGTGGCTTTGAAGTTTTCAGTGCTATTGCCCACATTTTTAAAATACACAATATGATATGAATGCAATCTGGTTATGGTTCTTTTCCATGTTACTAAGTTGTTATTATTTGCACTTTTAGTAGAAATCTCGAGTTAATCACCTCTAATATATATGTGTGTGTTTAGAAGTCATCCATAATAGTTCCTGCTAATTATTAAACATCTGCTAGGTTCAGTCACTGCTACATATTTTTCATTTTATTTCCAATCCACTAATATAGATCTCATTTTCTTCCTTTTATATTTGGGGAAACTATGGCTTATAGAAATTAATTTATCCAGGTTCATAGTGACAAAGCTAGTATTTGAATACAAATTTGATTTGTTCCAAAGCCTACATTGTTTTTTTGTTTGTTTTTTGAGAGAGTGAGTGAGCGAGAGAGACAGAGCATGAGTTGGTGGAGGGAGAGGGAAAAGCAGACCCCCCACTGAGCAGGGAGCCTGACGCAGGGCTCACTCCCAGGACCCTGGGATCATGACCTGAGCCAAAGGCAGATGCTTAACCGACTGAGCCACCCAGGCGCGCCAAGAGCCTACATTTTTAGAATAAATTATCTACATAGTTTTCTCTTCAGCAGGTCCCTGTAAGAACATGTATTTATTTACTCTTTCTTGATCCAAAAAGTTCTTTGTTTGGAATAATGAAAATAACTGGTTTAGTGCTTTCTGCTTCTTTACCCAGTTTATTAACGCTTGCTTCACTTGTTCAGTTAGCAAATACTAACATAATACACATGTATCCCCAGCATCAAATTAGGAAAGGAATTACTATTGAATTTCTCCTATCCTGTTTATCCCCTTTTCTCCTGAAATTGTAATTACTCTCATATTCGTACTTCATTTCTTCCATCAACCTGCTCTTGTTTTGCTAAACCCTTTGAAAGGACTAGTGGATTTGATTGACTTGGTCTGTTATGGTCTTTTTGTCCAGTTCTTCATTTGGTCCTGCCTCCTAGATGGGGGGGGGGGGGGTGTGTGTGTGTGTGTGTGTGTGTGTGTGTGGTCTTTTTGTCCAGGTCTTCCTTTGGTCCTGCCTCCTAGATAGGTGTGGGTTGTGTGTGTTTGTTTACACACACATAAATGCACGCACGAGCACCCCTACTCGTTTGCTCTGTTCATTTTGTATAGGACTAGCTCTCCTTTTTTCTTTTTCTTTCTTTCTTTCTTTTTTTTTTGAATTGTGTTATACCTTTACTTTGTTTTATTTGCTGTTGGTCATCTCTTCCATATTTTTCTTCACTTCCTGTTGTCTTATGGGTTTTCTCGTTTTATTTTTGCAGTTTCTGGCCTGTTTCCAACACTTAAATCTGCTTTTCGATATTATTTAGTAGGAAAACTTACAGTGTAGTTACGATACCAGCTTTTTCCTATTGATCTTTCTTCAAAGCATAAAACTGTTAGAAATCCTATTATAAGTCAAATATAAAACCCAATAGGCTAGTGAAATGTATCTTGTATGTGGTTTTTGTTTATTCAGAGCTGTTCTGTTTCATCCAGTCACAGGAGCCTTTTTTAATTCTTGTTTTTAAGCAAATGAAAATGGACGTTTCTTTTATATCGGCATGTTTATTTTCATTATCCCAGTATATGAGAATAGTGTGTAAAATACTTGTTTTTTTTTTGTGTTTGTTTTCAGTTTCACAGCACTTCTAGTATTTTGAAAGTATTTCAGTGTTAACTGTCACTTACTAGCATTATGTCATTCACTTATAGGGTGTGTTTGACCATCGAATGAAGTGCTGGCAGAAATGGGAAGATGCTCAACTTACTTTGCTCAAAAAACGTGAAACTGAGGCAAAAATGATGGTTGCTAATAAACCAGATAAAATACAGCAAGCTAAAAATGAAATAAGAGAGGTGATTAATATAAAATGTTTTACTTACAGCTTTATTCAGATTTTGCATGAGTCATTCATATATGCATAATTTTTCATAAATTTTTTTCTGAACCATTTAACACTAGCCATTTTTCCATAATTTTATGAACTGTGTTAGAATTACTGTAACTTTTTGATCATCATTAAAATCTCCAGAGCCCTTTGTTATTTCCACATGATTATGGAACAGATAAAGAAGCACACAAGGAAAAGATTTAAATTAACCTTTAATTTAATATACACAGTTCTTTTGAGATGGTCAGTTTGATTTCAGATTATTACTTATTTTGTATCTAAGAATAGTTTTAGAGCATAGACTTGCCCCACATTTAGCTTTCCAAGCAACATTATCCCCCATATATATGTACTATATATGGTATTTTAGTAAATTTGTATAAGTTTATTATAATTTATACACTTTTTTTGCCATGCTTCAATAAGGAAATTGAAGAGGTAGGACAACCTTTATGTTACTAAAAGTAAATGTACCTGCTCTTTGAAGAGTATGTACCACTGTTTTGGTTACATGGTGGGAAAATACCATTTCATTGCTTTAAGTTTCAGTTATTTTATTTTAGCTACTCCATTGCCCACTAATCACAATGTTTTGTTGTTTCTGTACTGAACTTTATGTTTACCAATAGGTCTTCAGTAGACCATAATTCCACTTTTTTTTTTAAATCCGAACATTTTACTATTAAAAAATGTTTTTAAATGTTTGTCATATAGTTTTCTTAAAGTATTTCCATAGGCATATAAGTTGTGGTGAACATGTATTCTTGAACTTGAAAGAATGTTGTTGATACATTATGGAATAATTAATGATATCAAAAGGAAATGATAAAACTACCCCAACACTGCTAAATTGATAGTGAATTTTATACTCAAAATCTTTTCATCTGTCTTAGTTGTATTTAATTAAGCTGTGGAGATTATAATTGATTAAGTACTAGAATATCCTAATCTTGAGTATATCTGACAGTGAAATATTAATGAAAATTAAGCTGATAGGCATTTCTAGTACTGAAAAATTAAATAAAAGTTTGAATGATCCTAAATTGGGCTTTGCCATTATTGAGCTTCCTCAGGGTTTACAGACATTAAGTCAGTGATTGTGACAGCTAGTTCTATAATATTTTCCTTACAGGAATTAAAAATATGTGCATTTTTGTTTGTTTCTGTTAGTGGGAGGCAAAAGTACAACAAGGAGAAAGAGATTTTGAACAGATCTCTAAAACAATTCGAAAAGAAGTGGGAAGATTTGAGGCGAGTATAATGACATCATTTTTTGCTGTGATTTTGTAGTAAACTCAAATTTAGTTTTGTACTGATAGACTTTCTTCTTTATTGTACCACAGAAAGAACGAGTGAAAGATTTTAAAACTGTTATTATCAAGTACTTAGAATCATTAGTACAAACACAGCAACAGGTAAGCTAATTTTTTTATAACTTAACAAACTTCTAGAACTTTTGGGTATACCTTTTCATTTTAAAGATGTCGGTGAAAAGAGTTTTTAGGGCGCCTGGGTGTCTCGGTTGAGTGGCTGCCTTCGGCTCAGGTCATGATCCCAGGGTCCTGGGATCGAGAGCCTGCTTCTCCCTCTCCCTCTGCCTGCGGCTCTGCCTATTTGTGCTCTCTCTCTGTCAAGTGAATAAATATTTTTTTTAAAAAGGAATTTTTAAACTTAACGGAGGAGTAAGAAATGGAGTAAACTGATAAGCACAGAGGAAAACATGGTAGTTAAATTGGAAATTCTCAGGTCGTTTTTGCCTCTGCTCCTGAACTCCAGTTGGGATACATATTTCCCACATTATGGCAAGGAGAAACGTGCTGAACAGCGTTTCCCTTTTTCTGTCTTCCTAATTTTACTTCCCTAGTGATCACACCTGTTTGAGTAAATTCTTCAGTAAGTTCTTTTCCATAACAGAACTTAAAATTAAAAACTGGCTTTTTTTTAAGGTTTGGGGGGGGTTGTATTATTATGATTTTTGTTTTATTTTGTGTGTAGTTGGTGGTGATGGGATGCCACAGACAGCATTTGTCTCCCTAACTAGAGTACAGACTATGGGTTTTAATTAAAATCTATAACAAGGTAATAGTATGCTTTAATATAAATTTGAGTAATCAAATTATTTAATGTCTTGAATAGAAGAATTTCTTTATCCAGCTTTAAAATATGTGGATTAGGAACTTATATAATATATAATAGACTGATTTTTAATTGAGAGATGACATCATACCTTCAGATTATATTTAGTCTTTAAATACTTCATTAAAAAATAATTTATATGAATTTGTTTTTAAATGAATTGTTTTAAGTGTAACTTTATACTTTCACTAATTCTATGGACTATGGAAGAAACACTGAAGCAAATTCCTTCTACTCTCAAAAGAAGACCACATGTCCCTTTCTTGCCTAATACTTTTTTTTCTCCCACCTTTTTTTCATTGTTTTCGGCTAGCGTAACATAAAATATGAATATCCTCTGAATTAGGGTATGTTACCACTTTATATTGGAAAGGCTCGTTGCAGTTTTATTATTTAAGGTAGTCTCATTTAATTTACATTAACAATCTGTTTCTATATACAATTTTGCATAAACAAAGAAAATCTTAAGTTATAAGGTTTTTTAAAATTTTTATCGTTTCCATCAAAAACTGAAATAAGCCAGTAGTACTTAATTTATACATGAATTATATTGACAGACTTCAGATAGGGAAATTTAAATGATCCCTCATAGAACTAGACTTCAGTAAATGTTAATCGTTATTAGTTACTCGTAGAGACATTTTATATGCTGGATGGAATATATGCATGTAAATGACAAAAAGGTAATTAGAATATCTTTGGTTATGATCCGCAGCTGATAAAATACTGGGAGGCATTCTTGCCTGAAGCCAAAGCCATTGCCTAGCAAGAAGATTTCTGTTATGAAGATCTTGGATGTTTGTTCCAGTTACGCTGAATTCCACAGTGAAATCATTTAAAACCATCTAAATAAACCACTCTATATTTTATGAATTACATGTGGTTTTTTTATATACATATATATGTATATATATATACTCTGACATTTTATTACAAGCTGCATGTCCTGACCCTCTCTGAATTAAGCGGACTGTGGCATGACATTCTGCAGTACTTTGCTGAATTGAACACTATTGTGTCTTAAATACTTGCACTAAAAAGTGCACTGCAAGGCCAGAAAATTTTACAGTATTTTTTCTTTACAATACATTCTGTAGTGTGTTTGCCCTCTTTATGGAGTGAGTTATCAATGCATTGATTAATGTTCACTTATACATTCCTGTACAGAAATTATGATTTCGTGATTACAGTAATAAAACGATATTCCTTGTGAAGTATTAGTAACAAATTATTTGGGTATGTAAACATGTTAGAGATCTTTTAAAAGCATTTTTAATCACAAGAAATTCTTGTTACTAGATATACGTAGGTGATGCTGTTATCCATTAATTTTTTTTAATTGCCAGAAAAAGCTGAACTCTTTCACTATAAATGACTAAATGAAGGTTAAGTTCTCTTCTGAAATCATCATAAACCAAAGAACATTTATCTTTTGATTCTACTCTGGGAAATGCTCTTGTCTCGAGTAAAGGAGAGAATGAATACTTCCCTTTACTTGTTTTACTCTCATCCCTATCACCAGTGTCCAATTTAGGAATTAGGAAAAAATGTATTTTTGTGCTTCTGTTACAAGTCCTGTGATTTTGCTCATCTTCTGTCTTCAAAGTCCTAGACTTGTGTGTATTTAATTTATTCTTTGCCTTTTCTGTTTTTCATTTTAAACTTAAGGTTAGATCATCTATGGTCATAACTGATAATGAATGGTACCATGCTAAAATTCCCCATGATTTGGTGAATAACCAAGGATAACAGAAAGCACATTTGAAGTAAAATGAAATTTGTTTTTGGCACCCTTCTTACTGATACCATATCTTGTTCAAATGGCTGTTACCTAATCCTTGATGCTTACAAAAGTTTAAGTTATGACTGGCATCAGTTTTCATTTTTTGAAGTGTTCTTCAAGATGCCCCTCTTAAGCTTACCAGCTACACCTCCCAGAGAAGTCAAATATGGTTATGTGTAACTGAGTCCTCTCTAGCACTTACTGGATACAATTAATATATCAGAGTATTCTCAGATATGTTTGCTTTCACTTGTTTTAGCTGAAGTTTTAAGCCTACTCTAGACATTACTGATTTTTAGACTCCTAGAACTCAGAAGAGTACCTAACACATAATAGGTTAATAAGAAAGACTTGATGAACAGGAAAAGAAAATGCTGGAAGATGCAAAATAATATATGCTCCCTTAAGAAGAAGAAACTGGAGCAGAAATAGGACTTCTGTTGCTTCTGTTAGAGATAACTTAGAAACTTTTGAGGAGTGAGCAATTCATAGTAATATATATCACATGCTATCTTGTCCCATTAATACTGAGCAAAATCTACAATGATGTTTTACTGTTAACCTCCATCGTTACATTACTTCCAAAGATACAATTTATACAGTAGGTTAATAACTTAGTTATTCCAGTCAAAATCTTCCATTCCTCTATGGTATGTTCATTAGAGTATTCAACACCTCCAAATAAAATAATAAATATTCCCATTCTTGATCAAGCCGAAGAGAGTAACAGACACTGACCCCGTTCCAGTCTTCATTCCTCTTGACAGTCTTCATTAAAAAAGGAATCTTTGGAAATATCAAGGAAATTATATGAGCCTCTGATAGCTACCAACCTTTTTAGTATCTTCAGCACTCAGCCCACCTCCACCTATCAATCTTAACATCTATTCATGTTACTGAAATACTTTCACTGCAGTAAATAGAACAAGGGCATTAATAGTGCTGATAACATAGTCTTTTGGATAGAGCTGAATTTTTTTTTTTCTTAAATCAGATAAAGAAGTACTAAGCCTATTACGTGGGATAAGCTGAATCTGGAGTCAGCATACACGTGTTCAGTCTTGCTTCTGTCACGTTGTAACTATGTGACTTTGGCCTTATCACATAAAACTCATCTGTAAGACAAGGGTATAAGACTCCTGAAGTGCCTTTCCACCTTAAAATAGTTTGCTGAAAATACCAAACTTCAGTATCAGTATTACTCTATTAGAAAATCAAATTCTACTCAAAATCACCTGTTAATAAAACAAAGCTAGAACAAAATTGTGTGTAAAAATAGGATTTCTAAAACCTAAAAGGATGTTTTCCTAATGGTATTTTTTGACAAGCTATTTTCAACTATCCAGCTCGTTTTATACATGCATATGTATTTATACTAGCCTCAGAATACCCTTGTTTAATTTGTTGCTCTTCTTTAAACTTTTTTATTTTATTATCCAGAGCTAGTAAAGTTTTACAAGTTCTTGTACAAGTTGTTTCATGAGTGGTTTTTTAAGAAGCCTTTTAACAAAATCCAGTTTTTCTGAAGGAATGAAATCAGGTGAATAGAGAAGTAAGACTATATTCTTTTAAAAAATGCTTCTTGATGTCTAAGAGCATTAGAAAGACTTCCATTCTTCTGTCTTAATGAATATGACTAGTTCTGAGGCTGATGGCTACTTCACTTTCCTTGCTGTAGCTCCCTGCTTGGATAGTCACATGACTCACAGGAGTCAAGGATGGACAGCAGAAATTCAGTAATAGTAACTACTGATAGGCCGAGCAAAAGTCATCTTGTTTTAAAGGTAGCGAGGAGGAAGGAGAACACATGTAAAAAGTCCATTCACTGGCTTGGGAACTGTGCAGGCATTTTCATGTCCTATTCATTAGTCTGGAAGTGTGTGTATTTCTCCATGTGACATAGTGCCTGTTTCAAAGTATTGAAAAAAGACTTTGAATAGAATCACCATCCCCGTCCTTATTCAAAATCTAGAATCTGTTAAGTATCACTGCTAACCCTCACAGTGAAGGATATGGTTTCGAGTAATAATGAAGGTAAATGGTTGGCCAGACAGAATTAACAAGAAGAGGGGAACTACGTAATGTGAATACTTGCTGACTACTCTGCTTTTTATAATCAGGGCTATGAAGAGAGGTCATAGTAATCTGTGGATAAGGTTCTTCAGAGTTTAGACCAAGAAAAATGCAGTGTGAGCCACATAAGTAATTGTAAGTTTAGCCAAATTTTAACGAATAAAAGAAACAAAGTTAATTTAAATATTTAAACCCAGTAGCTCCAAAATACTATTTTAACATGTGATCCGGTATATCAAGGATTATTGTGATATTTTACCTTCTGTTTTTCCTGTTAAATCTTGGATAATCCACTGTGTATTTTACACTTATATTACCTCTCCATGCACACTAGCCACATTTTAAGTGATTAGTTGTCACGTGGCTAGTGGCTACAATACTGGACAGTGCAGGGTTGAACAATGCCTGTGGAGATGGAGGCTAACTCCCAACAGCTGGTTTATTTACCATCTCACATCCACGGAAGAATTTGAAGTGAAATAAAAGGGACTAGTAGCTGTTGCTCTCAAGGGCAGGTACGATCTAGGTACAAGACTTTGTAGTTTAGTTCCTCACAGATAATGGATACTTGGTATCCACTGTGAATAAATTGTAGCACTATCTTGCCAGAAGCCACTTCTGTAGTACAACTTCTTCCTCTCACTGATGAGCAGATCCAGAGCTTAAATCATTATGGTTGAACCAGTTTTTCCTGTTTTCCCTCTGTTAACCATCTGTGAACATTCTTCCTTGAAAATGTGTGATAAGCTTTTCAAGATTCCTGTTCTAATCATTAACATATGTAATTCTAGGAAGTCCTTTGGGATACAGAGAATTCATTTCTTCAAACTGTTAATTCAGAAGGGGCTGAGAATAGAGATTGTACAAAACAGGAAAGCTGTGGCTTGCTGTCTAATCTTTTAACATATGGGAAGAAATTAAAAATGCTCATCTTCCTTTCTCTCGTCACATAACTTTTTTTAAAAATTCTTTAAGGATTGAATAATTCAAAGTATTTTTTTAAATTAACTGGGTCAAATGGAAACTTTGTAATTAAAGCCAATTAAGGTGAAGCTGCCCACTGTTAATACACAGAAAATTATCTTTTTTATTAAGGCCAGTTAATGAGATATACTGCTTTAAGGGAGTACTTTGAGAAAAAGAAGGTTCTATTTTAAATTTATATATATACATATATATATATATATATACACACACCTATGTAACTGTTTAATAAATACTAAAATCAGACAAAATTTAACAAAACTAAACAATAAATTGCCTTATTGCTTCCATAGTCAAGTCTCAAGCTATCTCTTGATTTTAACTTGTATTTTCTAGATCTTTATTTCAGATGTTCTCACTATGTAAGTGTGTGTGGATTTGTATGTGTACATAAATATTTGTGTGCATGCATCACAGTAGGCTTTCAAACAGCTTAGTTTCTAAATGTCAGTTAAAAATGTTTCCCAGCCTCTTGGGAAACAAGTTGAGACATAAAACAAGCTTTTTATGCTGTCGTTTACATTGTTCAGGTACCATTATTTTGCCAAGACCAACTTGAGTTGATTCTATTTCTGAAATGTATTCCCTTCTCATTCCTACTATTTCTCTCCCAGAGTCTGGATCTTGTGACCAGGTACCAGAACTGTCTTAAGTCTCCTACGAAATGCACATTCTTTCACTCCCCCTGCTCTGTCAGTCCTGCAACAATCTGCTACTAAAATTACCTTTCTAAAGAATTCTTACCACGGTACCATGCACAGAAATTCTCAGTAGACCTCCCTACAGACTACAGATAAAGTTCCAAATGATACAAAATCTGGTCTCAAACTACTACCTGTCCTGGTCTTACCCTTTACCCTTTGCTTTAATCACGTGATGCCCCCGTCTTGTGAGCATGCTCCAAACTTCCCTGGGTCAGTGCTGTTGTTGACGTTACCTTGTCTGAGTTAACCTTTTCCCTTTTGCCAGCAATCGTTTAAATCCTAACCATTCTTTAGACTTTAGGGCCACATTTAAAAAGTCCACATCTTCCATATATCCTTTTTAGACTCCTAACTAGAAGGACTCTAGTAACACCTTGTGCCTTTCAGACCGTACTAACGGATGGCTTTGTTGCATTATATCTGATGGTTGTCTGGCCTTCCTGCTTTGACTAGGATGTATGCCCCTTGAGGAATGACTATGCCCTTGTTAGTTTTCGTAGAACCTAGTATGGTACAGCCACAAGATGTATATAGTTAGGCATGTAGCCCACCAGTTTAAACGCTGGCTCAAGAATCTACATCATTGACTTTGAGCTCATTATTTTTCTATAAAACTTGGTTTCCGTATCTGTAAAATGGAGAGTACAGATAGTACTTGTTCAGGTGCTCCTTAAGGGAATTAAGATAATTGATGTGAATTTCTCAGCAGTAGCAAGTGCTTAATAAGTATTAGCTATTACATATCCAGTAATATCTTAGTAATATCTCCAGCTGAGTGAAATACCTGCATTTTGGTTATTTCACCAGTATTTGGGGCTTCTTGAATAAAATGGGTATGTGCGTGACTAGATAAATGGGCTTATCAGAGGGGTCTCCTCTCAGAACACCACCCTTGAGATCTGCTCTTGGAGCCCTGGGGCTGAAGGTCAGAAATGGAGCGGGGCGGATGCTTCTAGTTATAATCAGTTTGTATTCAGCCAATAAAAGTTCAGAACTATCCCCACTACAAATGAGTCTTGTCAAGAAATGAGCTAGAGACCTTCAAAGAAGCCCAGGGACAAAGGAAAGAAGGGTGACAGAAATGTGGGACTTGCTTAGGGAGAGAAGTTTATTTCCACCCACAAGAAGTTTGTGAAGAACTTTGAATGTGTCCCATAGACCAAAGGAAGTAGTAAACAATGAAGAAAAAATACAGAGA
Organism: Neomonachus schauinslandi; assembly: GCF_002201575.2. Taxonomy (NCBI): domain Eukaryota; kingdom Metazoa; phylum Chordata; class Mammalia; order Carnivora; family Phocidae; genus Neomonachus; species Neomonachus schauinslandi. The sequence goes on from NC_058409.1 coordinate 15,762,266, forward strand.
ATAAAAATGTGATAGTGGTTGATGGGTCAGCAGTCAGCCAGCCAGGTGATGATGAGGGTCTGACCACTCAATGGAAGTAGAAAAGGAGATCGTTCAAGCAAATGGAAATAAAAGTGGGTAAGTTTCATTCGATAAATATTTGTTCAGTCTCTACTTTGTGTCAGGCCCTGAAGCAATGGATTGAGATCAGGAAAATACAAGAAAGTTGCCTAGGATGATGCCCGGAGTTTGGGCTTTGATGACTTCCGATACTGCTGCTTTGCTTAACCGAGACCTTAGAGGGAGATGTAGGTTTGGGGAAAGATGAAATTCTTCGGGGCATATTGTCTTTGAGGTACTTTTGGACATCCAACATGAAAATATGAAAAGTCAGAACTAGGTATTATATCGTTGTGGAAATGTGAACATGCTCTGTCCCTTCAAACCATGACTGTTCGTGAAAGCAGCTTCAGAGAACAAACAGAAATGGAATGAAATTAGTTTGCCCAGGACAAGTTCTGGGTAAAACTAATATCTAAGGTGAAAATGGAAGTTAAGAAGTCCGGTAGATGGAAAGAGTCTCAGTAAAAAGGAGAGATACTTCTAAATGAAAAGAAAGGGAAGGTTGCTTGTATTGGGAAATAAAAGACTGAAAACTCTTTTCCTGGGGAAGCGGGGAAATTAAGCCATCAGGGGGTAATATCAACAGGTAAGTCAAAAGATTGCAGGTCAAGGAAATGGTACGTGTTTAGAAAACAAACATGAGTAAGAAGAATGAGTCTGGGGGTCCTGGAGCCCAAGATACTGGAGCTGGAGCTTCCAGAGCACCCACGGGCTGGCAGCGTGAGCCGGTTGGGGACTCGGGAGACAGGAGAGCCCGGCAGGTGCTGAGGGGACAGTCAGGGACTCAGCCAGGAGGGACATGGGACTGGAAGAGCCTCACTGCCCCTGCCCCTCCCCACCCCGCTGCGCTGAAGCCAGAGTCCCTGCTTGGCATGGGCAGGACAGCGAGAAGCTAGCCCCTTACCCAGGCTAATGCTGACCCCAAGCCGCTCCTCACCTGGACAAGATGAGAGTGTCAGGTGTGTTTCGCCTCCTGGCCCTCATCTTTGCCCAGGTCGCCGCATGGATCTTTATTTGCAGCTACATCAGCTTCAGCATGAAAACTCTCCGTCTGCCCCGCTGGCTGGGTTTGGACTCCGAGGAGATCCAGGTCATGAGGACCAAGTGTGGCCTCAGCAAGCCCTGCCTGGACAACTTCTTTGCCTTTAAAATCAGCGGTGGAGCTGCTAACGTCATGGGTCCCCACCATGTGCTTCGAAAACCTTGTGATCGTGAGTCCCGTGAAGAACAACGTGGGCAGAGGCCTGAACATTGCCCTGGTGAATGGAACCACAGGAACAGTGCTGACAGAAGTATCTGGAGTAAAATTCCTTAAAGAAATCCCAGAGGGCACGCTGGTGCTAGGGGCCTCCCATGATGACCCAGGAACCAAAATGAATGATGAGACCAGGAAGCTCCTCTCCACCTTGGGCAGTTCCTATGCAAAGCAGCTGGGCTTCAGAGATAGCTGGGTCTTAGGGGCCAAAGACCTCAAGGATAAAAGCCCTTTTGAGCAGGCTCCCCACCAGAGGGGAGAGGTTTAGACCAGGGGAGCTGTCCCCTTCTAAGCTCCCTGTGGAGAGGATAAATTTGCATCAAGAGCAGGACACGGGGGGGGGGGGGGGGGGGGGGG
>NC_058409.1:15764079-15775291 GCF_002201575.2 Neomonachus schauinslandi
CACCTGGGTGGCTCAGTCATTAAGGGTCTGCCTTCGGCTCAGGTCATGATCCCGCATCAGGCTCCCTGTTCGCCGGGAAGCCTGCTTCTCCCTCTCCCACTCCCCCTGCTTGTGTTCCTGCTCTCGCTATCTCTCTCTCTCAAGTAAATAAATAAAATCTTAAAAAAAAAAAAACAAACTCAAATGAGTCTGGAGATCATGAATTTACAGGGAAGCCAACCAAAGAAAGTATCATTTCAGCCATGAGAAAGCAGGACCTCACATGGTTGGATTCATTCAGAACTAGGGATTGTTGACGGGTGTGAGAGAAAGTCAAGGGGAAAGGGATTTCAAAATAAGAATTTAGAAGACTAATGAGACAGGCACAAATTGAGAGATGTAGATGCAATGATACGCTGAAAGAAGAAAGTAGTCAAAGGAGGAAACCTAAGTTTCAAAAATGATATTAATTGTTAGTGTTATGTTGGCATTTTTTCTTTTTTTAGATTTTATTTATTTGAGTGAGAGACAGAGCATGAGCAGGGGTGAGGGTCTTTGTGGGGTGCCTGGCTGGATCAGTTAGTAGAGCATGCGACTCTTGGATCTCAGGGCTGTATGTTCAAGCCTCACGTTGGGTATAGAGATTACTTAAAAATAAAATGTTCAAAAAATATGTATAAACCAAATTTTCTATATAAACATGAGTGAGAAAAAAATAAACTAGCATTGGAAAGGCTAAATGACAAAATAGACTGTTTCTTTGCCCCCCATGGCCCCAGTTTCCCAATCTCTTTCCTGAAAAGATACTCTATTTTTAGCTGTTCTTCTACCGTTTATTTCTAAGTAAAGTGCATGTCCTGCTATTTTTTGAGTTGTCAATTTTAGACATCATCTACTTACCTTTTTTATGGCAAATGGACGTTTAGTTCCCTTCCTCTGCCATCTGTCTGCCTCACACCCTCATGCCACCCCCCCACTTCAAGTGTAGTTAGGTTAACAATTTCCAGTTAAATCAGTATTTAATACTTGCAATATTGTGCCTATGTAAATCCTGTTCATCAAGGAAAGTTGTATATCTAATCATGATTTTCTTTCTTTTTTAAAAAACTTTTTTGTTTGCTTTGTGGTTTTTTTGTTTTATTTAAATTCAGGTTAGTTAAAATAAAGTGTATTATTAATTTCAGGGTAGAATTTAGTGATTTCATCAGTTGCATGTAACACCCAGTGCTCATTACATCAAGTGCCCTCCTTAATGCCCATCCCCCAGCGTTACCCCATCCCCCTCCCACCTCCCTAAACTTTTTTAGAACAGTATTAGATTTACGGAATCTTGTGAAGATAGTATATATAGAGTTCCCCTCTACTCTACCTCTCCTTAACTCATTATTAACATCTTCATTAGTATAGTACATTTGTTAGAGTTAATGTATTAATTACATTGTTATTAACTAGAGTCCATAGTTTATTCACATTTCTTAGCTTTTGCCTTAAATGTCCTTTTTCTGTTCCAAGATGCAATCCAGGATGCCACAGTACATTTAGTCTTCTTGTCTCCTTCTGCTCCTCTTGGTTGTGACAGACTTCCCTTCTCAGACTTCCCTTGTTTTCAGTGACTTCCTACTTTTTTCCTGAGGTAAAACATGCCTTGATTTTTTTTCATTTGGTTGGTGCATTTTTTAAAATATAGTGCTAATTTTTCCCATGTTTTCACATAGTCTCTTAGTCCATTTTCCCACAAGACCACTCACAATCAGGTAATCTAGCCTGATTGTTTTCTGTAAGCAAAGTCTCCTGGGGACTTCTATTTTCTCTGGACCTGTTGTCTTCTTGGATGTCCCCTACTTTTGGCTTTGGAAGTGCCTTTAGCTTTCTCCTGGGGTTTAGTCCCTACGTCCTGGGTCTCATGCCTTCCTCTTTCTTCGCTTATTCTCCTGTGTTGCTGTAGTGTATTCTGCAGTATTTTTGTAGGTTGAAATGAAGATATGGCAGAAAGCATTGTGAAGACAGCTCCCAAAATGTTGCTGGAGTGAGGTTGCTCTAGTCTGGACCTTTTTTTTTTTTTTTTTAAGATTTTATTTATTTGACAGAGAGAGAGAGAGAGCACAAGTAGGGTGAGCAGCAGAGGGAGAGGGAGAAGCAGGCTCCCCGCTGAGCAGGGAGCCCAATGTGGGGCTCGATCCCAGGACCCCAGGATCATGACCTGAGCTGAAGGCAGACCCTTAACAACTGAGCCACCCAGGCGCCCCTAGTCTGGATCTTTTTATACCTGGCCCACAGGGTAATTCTGAAGATTCCCTTTGCTTTTCCCCAGGTTTTACCTCCTATTCTTGAGAGCCCATGCCTTCCCCTTTCTTGATTCAGCCCTCATTTTGGTGGATATACAGAGTATCCTGAAAATGGATGCATAGAAGACATACTTTTGAGACTTCATTTTACTTAATTTTTAATCAATAATTTAAGCGAGTATATGTTGAAAATCACTTTCTCTAAAATTCTGAAGACATTGCCTCATTGTCTTCTAGCTTCCAGTGCTGCTGTTGAGAATTCTAAAGCCATTCTGTTTTCTGATCTTTTGTGTATAAGCTGTTTCCCACTCCCACCCTGCCCACCCTCTGGAGTCTGTAAGATCTTTTATCGCCAGTGTTCTGAAATCTTACAGAGATTTGCTGTTGTGTATGTCTGTTTTCATCCAGTGTGGGTGCTTTCAATCTGGAAACATGACATTCAGTTCTGGAAATTTGCTTGAGTTGTTTTGCTCATGATGTCTTCCCTTCTGTATTCGTCTTCTCCTTCTGGAAGTCCCATCACGTGGATATTGGATGTCCTGGACTAGGGCCATTGTTTTTCTTATATTCTATCCCTGTCGTTTTGTTCCTACTCTCTGAATGTACTTTTTTTGTTTTCTGGGCCATTCCTATTTTTAAGTCCTGTATCTCTCTGAGGATATTAGTGACAGTTTACTTTTAAAATTATTTTCTTACCTGTTTCTGTTTCCTCAAAATTATTTTCCTATTTTGGTCTCTCTTCCATGTTAGATGGTTTCCTCGGACATCTATTAATTTTGGGATAACTCTTCCTGTTTAGCAGTGGGAATTGAAAGCTGATTAGATGCTCTTGAGCATAGTCATGGGACCTGTGAAATTTGAGTGTCACTGAAGAGTGTTATCATTGGATGGTTTGTAGGGAACTTCTAATGGGGGTGCCTCCAGATTTTTCCTCTTGGGCTGCTCAGATTTCCCAGAGACTACTTTTCCTGTCTCTTGCCTGGAAGGTAAATGTATAGCTGCAAGCCTCTGTAGGTTTTCAACATTCATCATTCGTCATGTATATCGTCACCAAACCCCCCAGACCTTAGCTATTTTTTGGTAAAAGTTTTCATGCCCTCAGCCAGGCTATCAACTTCCAATGCAAAGACTCTCTTTTACCCTCTCTTGAGGACATAGCCTCCAGAACGGTGTGGAGGTGGGGGGAGGGGATGAAGGGATTTTCCTGATTCTCCGCTTTCACTCCATCTTCCTTATTTTCGCCAGCTACCTCCCATTCTAGAGGTACCTGCTGTTCCTGTTCCCTGTTGATGAGTCTTTTGACTTGTGCTGTGTAAATGAGGTTGGTTTTCAGCTTTCCCATTTAAATTTGGCTTTTTCTTGTTTGCTAAAACAGTTACTTCTCATCCATCTGCTTTCTAGCTTACAAAAATCTTGTTGCTGTTCCCTCTCTCCTGTTTTCCCTACTTTTATGGGTTTGAAAAAAAGGAAAAGCTCCTTGTCTTTTATTGGGGCTGGAGGAAGAAGTGAAATTAGTTATGGATGTTCAGTTTGCTATCCTAACTCAACAATCTCTACATAGGGTTTTTTAACAGCAACATTGTATTCATGGTGTAGATACACTAACATATTTTTTAATCCATAATATGATAGAATTTGTTTCCAATTTTTTACCATCAAATTCTTGTACATACCTTTCCTGCCCTGCACATAGAGAACTATTTTCAGAAGTGAAATTTCTTTTTTCTTTATTTCTTTTCTTTTCTTTCCTTCTTTCTTTTTTAATTTGTTGTTGTTGTTGTTAAATGCTAAAATAATGCTGGGCGCCAACTTAACTCAGTTGGTTAAACGTCCGACTCGGTTTCGGCTCAGGTCATGATCTCAGGGTCGTGAGATGGAGCCCCACGTCAGCAGGGAGTCCGCTTGAGATTCTCCCTCTCCGTCTGCCCCTCCGCTGGCTAATGCGCACTCTCTCTCTGTCTCTAAATATAAATAAATAAAATCTTTAAATAAATACTAAAATAATGCTTTATTTTATTTTTTAATTCTTCTTTTAAGTTTTTATTTAAATTCTAGTTAGTTAACACAGAAGTGAGGTTTCTAGACTATGTGCCTTTAGAACTGTAATAGCTCCTGTCAGCTTGTCATTCAGAGACTGTCCCAGTTTACAGACTTACCAATAGTACTTATTTCCCCACATCCTTGCCAATATACTGGAATAACCTTTGAAATTTTTGCCAATCTAAAAGTTGCAAACTGATACCTCATTATTTAATTTGCATTGTCTTGATTACCACTGGATTTGAGCATCTCTTCTCAGGTACGGGGTAGCTAGCCTCCACAGTAGCTCCATTTAATTCCTGCCTCCTGAGACTTAAGCCATTGTGTAGTCCCCTCCCACATGGAATAAAGCCAACCTGGGTAACCAGTAGCATATTACAGAAACGATGGAGTATGACTTCTGAGGGTAAGCGATAGAAAATCATGGTGACCTCTGCCCTGAGCTCTTGTGGATTTCTTGCCTTGGGGGAAGCCAGCCTCCACGTCTTCAGGACATTTAGAGGAGCTGATAGGGAGGTCCAAGTGATCAGGAGCAGAGGTCTCCCACCAACAACCAACATTAACTTGCGAGGCATGTGAGTGAACCAACTTGTGGCCCAGGAAGTAGTCTGAAGATGACTGAGCCTTGGTGGACGTTTTGACAGTAGCCTAAGCAGCTCCGAGATTCCTGACCCACAGAAACTGTGGGAGAGAATAAGTATTTATCGCTTTAATTAAAGTAGCTAAATTTGGGGGTAATTTGTTATGTGTTCATAGATAATTAATGCAGACTTTTGGGTCCATTTGCAATCTTCTGGGAAATGCCTATTCAAACTGTGTCCATTTCCTATTCTGCCACTAAAAAAATTATGTATTCTTAACATATAAAATACACGTTAATCCTTTGTTATACATGTTGAAATATCTTTCTCATTTTATTAAATGTTTTTTAAACTTTGTGGTCTTTGGTTTACATTGCAGTTGACCTTCGAACAACATGGGTTTGAACTGTGCAGGTCCACTTATATGTGGATTTTTTTTTTTTTATAAATACAGTATAGTACTGTACGTATATTTTCTTTTATGATTTTAACGACGTTTTCTTTTCTGTGACTTACTTTATTGTAGGAATACAGTATATAATACATCTAACATACAAAGTGTGTGTTAACTGAAGGTTTGTGTTCTGGGTAAGGCTTCTGGTAATAGTAAGCTATTAGTAGTTAAGTTATGGGGGAGTCAAAAGTTATACATGGATTTTCAACTGCAAGGGGGGGGGTCAGTGCCCCTAACCCCACTTCTATTCAAGGGTCAAGTGTAATTTTAAATCCTTATATAGTCTAAAATATCTTTCCATTAATGCCTTTGACATTTTGTATATTGTAATAAGAAGACTTTGTCCACATTAAAGTTTTATAGTTTTGGTTCTTCATAGAGATTTTTACTATATATGGAATTCATTTTTAAAACCTATTTTATTTTTCTTTCAAATGGATAGCCAGTTATCCATAAACTATATATTATACCTTTTATTTAAACACCATTTATTTTTAACATATAATAAAATTTTACAATTTAAACATTTATGAAAACTATGTAAACACCATATATTGAATACTTTTTTTTTTGAAATAACACTGTTGTTCCATATTATGTCACCATGTATTCAGGGTTATGTTTCTGGACTACTTGGTTCCCTTGATCATTTGTCTCATTCTGTTCCAGGATCACACTGATTTCATTACAGACTGTTCCTGACTTACCATGGTTTAACTCAAGATTTTTTGACCTTATGATGGTGCGAAAGCGATACGAATTCGTAGAAACTATTCTTCAAATTTTGAACTTGCATCTTCTCTCAGGCTAGGGATATGCAGTCCAATACTGTTGGGTGATACTGGGCAGCTGCAGGCAATCACAAGGGTAAACAACTGATATACTTACAACAATTTTTTTTTTTTTTACATTCAGTATTCAATAAATTACATGAGATATTTAACACTTGATTAAAAAATAGGCTTTGTGTTTGATGATTTTGCCCAAATGGAGACTAACAGAAGTGTTCTGAGCATGTCTGAGGTTGGCTAGGCTAAGCCACGATGTTCAGTAGGTTAGGTTTATTAAATGCATTTTTGACTTGATGCTATTTTAAGCTTATAATGGGTTTATCAGGACATAACCCCATCATAAGCCAAGGAAGATCTGTACTATGGCTTTATATGTTTTGATGTCATATAAATTAACTTATCCCCTCAATCATTTTTCTTCTTGTTCAGACTTGTCCTATTCATTCTTTAAATGAATTTTAGAATCTGCTTGTCACTTTCTTAACTTGTTGGGGTTTTAATTGTATTAACTTAATAAATCATGTTGGTGAAAACTCATATCTTTAAAATAAAAAATTGATTCTTCCCATTCAGGAACATGATATAACTATTTTCAGATCTTCTTTTACATCCTTTAATAAAGTTTTGGGGTTTTTTTAAATTTATTTATTTGACAGAGAGCGAGAGCAGGAACACAAGCAGGGGGAGCGGGAGAGGGAGAAGCAGGCTTCCCGCCGAGCAGGGAGCCCAATGCGGTGCTCAATCCCAGAGCCCTGGGATCATGACCTGAGCCGAAGGCAGACACTTAACGACTGAGCCACCCAAGCGCCCCCTTTAATAAAGTTTTTCAGGTTTCTTCAAAAGGTCTTGAATGTTTGTTGTAAAGTTTATCCTTAGACATCAGTTTTAAATACTGTTATTAATGAAATCTTTTGGTTTTCCCTATGTTATTTTTTAACTGATTAATGTTGGTGTGTAAGAAAGCTATTTTATAGGAAATCTTTCAAGTAGTATACATTGACTTAGTATACGGCACCTTACAAAACTCTTTTATTAATTCTAATCATTTTTTAGTTGACTCAGTTCTATGTAGATCATTTCATCTACAAACAGCCTTAGTTTTCTGTCTTCCTACCCAATATCTGTACCTCTTAGGTCTTTTGCTTGTCCTATTTCACAGGTGAGGGCCTCCAGCAAAATTTGAAAGAATAATTGTGATAAAGGGGTGGCTCAGTTGGCTAAGCATCAGACTCTTGATTTTGGCTCAGGTCATGATCTCAGGGTGGTGAGATGGAGCCCCGCATTGGGCTTAGCACAGAGTCGGCTTGAGATTATCTTTCCCTCTGCCCCTGCCCCTGCTCATGCTCAATCTCTCTCTCTCTCTAGTAAATAAATAAAGAAAATCTTAAAAAAAAAATAGTTGTAATAAAATTATTGGCACTGTTAGGACGCTCCCTCATATGACGCTGAGTAGGATATTTGCTGTGGGATTATTGTAGCTAAACTTTATTAACTTAAAAATGTTTCTTGCTATCCCTAGCCTGCTAAGAATTACTAGGAAGAGGTATATTGATTTACTAATGTTTTTTTAGAATTCACTGACATATTCATTTATTTATTTTTCTTTTCTAATAGGACAATGTTGAGAAATACATGAACAGATTTCTTATTGTTTAACCATCTTTATGTTCCTGGGTTAAATCTCATTTGGTCATGATGTATTAGTCTTATAAAATGTTGAATATGTAATATACATTCCTGACAGATTTCGCTCTAAACTTCTAATATAGGGGCACCTGGCTGGCTCAGTCGTAGAGCATGCAACTTTTGATCTCGGGGTTGAAAATCAATATAAGTTGGTATTTAAAACCATTCATCATTAAATTTGCTGAAATATGTTTCTAGCCAATATTAGGTAAATGTGGCATTTTTAGTATAAGGATTTTATACCCAGATTTTAGCAGAATTTTATTATTTTGCTTATGTAAATTCTTTGCTTCTAACTATTCAATGTCTTCCATATGTATTCACCATGTATTTTTATTAATTTCTGAGCAGAAATCTAGCTGGCTTGTCACAGATTGCAGATTTAGTCTAAAAGTTATGTAGGAACAACACAATAATATATTTTCCATGTTCTCTGTATAACTATTCTTTTCTCCCCTTCTTAGGGGTTATTCACAGAACTTGGTTAGAAATTTAGCCCTTCTAACTATTAGCTAGTAATTTCATAGTTAATTTATTTCCTCTGAGCCTCAATTACGCCTCTGTAATCATTGAAATAACAATCCCACTTATGGCTGAGCTGATAAACCCTCCAGAACACACCCACATATTGAGAGATACGTAGATTTTCAGCAAGGCAAAATTAAATTATACACTGCTATTAGTAGAATACAACAAATAATGTTATTAATATTCATATTAATGCATTTAGTTATATATTATATAATATATATTATTTATAATATATATTATATATAATATAATATATATAATAATATAATATATAATTATATAATTATATATAATAATGTAATTAATATTAATATTAGACTCCAAAAATTAGTAGAATACAACAAATAGGTTTCACTTGGACCATCTGTCAGATTTTTTTTTTTAAGATTTTACTTATTTATTCATAAGAGACAGAGAGAGAGAGGCAGAGGGAGAAGCAGGGTCCCTGCTGAGCAGGGAACCTGATGCGGGACTCGATCCCAGGACCCTGGGATCATGACCTGAGCCAAAGGCAGACACTTAAGCATCTGAGCCACCCAGGCACCCAGACCATGTCAGATTTTCATGGATCCACACATTTCTGCCTTTTAAGTTCAACAGGTAAATAGGTGAGCCATGCCAGACAAAAACGTATATGCCAGGCTACTAGCAAGCTTTGGGGAAACGAAGGTATAGAAAGCATTTTAAAAGCTAGATCAGCAGTCTCTAGCGCGAGGACTTTATGATTACATAGTCCTGGGTTACATTACCCACTGAGACTTCTTTTAAAAAAATTTTATTTTAAGTAATCTCTGTACCAACGTGGGGCTCGAACCCTGAGGCCGAGGTCAAGAGTCACATGCTCTACGGACTGCGCCAGCCAGGCACTCCTACCCACTGAGGCTTAAACAAGTTGTTTCAACCAATCTGGAAATTGTTTTGGTCTTCTGCCATCAGCAGCCATTATTGTTTTGTTTTATTTATTTATTTTTTTAAACTTTAAGACTCACAATTTTTTTTTTATTAATTTTTTTTTTTTAGTAATCTCTACACCCAGTGTGAGGCTCGAACTGATGACACGGAGATCAAGAGGTGTACGCTCTTCTCACTGAGCCAGCCAGGAGCCTCACCATTTTTATCTTACAAACAATATCCAGAAACACTCCTTTAAAGTCCTGCTGCACATAACACTTCCTCATGGGGTTATTAGAAAGCTTAGTACTGAGACACGGTATGTAACAGTATCTGCTATAGTAGCTGCTGCATTCTACTCTATTTGTAAAGATTGAATATTTAAATGCTTCTATAAGGGTGCCTGGGTGGCTCAGTCCTTAAGCGTCTGCCTTCGGCTCAGGTCACGATCCCGGGGTCCTGGGATCGAGTCCTGCGTCGGGCTCCCTGCTCCGTAGGGAGCCTGCTTCTCCCTCTCCCACTCCCCCTGCTTGTGTTCCTGCTCTCGCTATCTCTCTGTCAAATAAATAAATAAAATCTTTTAAAAAAAATAAATAAATGCTTCTATAAAGCTTTCAAGAAAAATGTGCCAGGCAACAGGCCAAGCAGGGGATAAAAAAAAAATTTTTTTTTAAGCTACACACCCTAACACCTACTGGGTGAGGCAGATAAATAAATCACACAATACATTGTGATAGTCACCAGAGGCTTAAGAGAACCACAAGCCAGGCTCTGAACTCAGACAGCATGGTGTCCATAGAGCTGTTTCCTAACGTGAGATGGTGCTGACCAGCAGAAGAGGAAGGGTGGTCTGGTCACCGGGCACAGCTTTCTGCCGAGGCACGGAGTTCTGAGTGGCAGATCCCGGAGTTGCAAGTGTGTGGGCGAGGAGGATGGTCTTCAGAGGCTCTGCGGGTCCCCATCAGGCAAGTTCTTAAAGTAAAGGGCTTGATTCTTCCTCTTCTCCATGACTTAGGGGCTCAGCATCAACTTTAGAGTTTACCAAGTTGCAATGCCCCCTGGCCTCAAGAGCACACTGATGTAGAAGCCTCTGTGCGCCTGCAGCCCCAAAGCTCGCTGCCCGAGGTCACTTTTCAGTGACCAGTCACTCCAAGTGAAACAAGTCACCTCCAAGTTTCTATTCTGCTCCATGCTCTGACTTAAGGAAGAAACTTGGAGTTTACAAAGGTAACCTGATAAGTTTCCTCAAGTGGATCACTTCATCTTTTAGGTACTTTCAGGTTATTTGGTCCTGGCCCGACAGGCAGATTGCGGCCCTCACCTTTCTTTTCTCTCTTTTTTTCTTTTTCGTGTGTGTGCGTGTGTGTTTGTGTTCTGTTTTCTCTTACAGTTAAAACACGCAAACAGCTGCTCATTTTAAAACTGGAGCAAGAAGTCAGAGTGTGTCTCCGTGACCCGCTGACGTTCGGGTTCTATATGATAATACCATTCCCAGCTTTGTCTGCTGAGAACGAGACATTGACCTTGGACTCAAGGGGAAATAGAAAAAGTCTTGCTAAAAGTTGGAGGGTTCACTGCTGTGAATGCCAGCCGAGAGTTAAGACGAAAATGCAAACATCGGGAACAGCACCAAGGAGCTCCCCTGCTTTTCAGCTCCCCGCCGTCTTGCAATCGCTCAGGGTAGCGTCTGACAAAATGCAGACGCAGCGCCCGCCGGCGCCCGAAGGGCAGGGAGCGCCCGGGTGCGGCCCGGTCCCCGGCGCCTGGCGCGGAGGCGCGCACACCCCTTTTCTGCAGACTCACAGGTTTTCAGGCTCCGCCTCCTCCGGGCCCAGCTCCGCTCCGCCGCCCTGTGGGCCCGGACCCAGGCGCCCGGAGCTCCGCGCCCTCCGCCGCCCGGCCCCGGGCCCCCGGCTCCCGCCCCGAGCCCCCGGGAACGCGGCGCGCGGCGGGGGCGGTGGCGGCTCCCCGGCC